>NC_042623.1:231424768-231678019 GCF_901001135.1 Rhinatrema bivittatum
GAGCGGATTTTAAAAGCTGCCTGTGTACGTGCATTTCCCGCTACATGCACAATTCAAAAGTTTTGAAAAAGGGGTGGGGTATGGGCGTAGTCTGGGCAGAGCGTGGGCATGTCAGAGAAGGCGAAGAGATGAGCGGGTAAATACTTACAAGTCCAGGTGTGCGCCAGGTCCCCTGCCATGTAACTTTACTACTGCTATGGATGGTGTGTAAATAATAAAATAAAAAATTCTAGGCTGGTCAGTGGGGTTTTAAGGGTTGGGGCTAACAGGGGGAAAGGGAGGCTATTAAACTAGGGGGGTTTGGAAGTCCTCTCCCTTGCCTGGGTGAACTGGCAATGGCATGGATGCATGGCCCTTTTAAAATCACCCACTTACTCAGTCAAAGCGGGATCTGCGCGCACATGAGTTCGCTCACTTAAAACTGCATGCACATGTGCAGGCTCACTTAAAACCGCATGCACATATGTGCGCGCTTACCCTATTTTATCACATGCGCGCATATACGCACGTATGTGATAAAATAGCTGTGTCCATGGCTGCGAGCCAGCAAATATGTGCACATGTGCGCCGCAGGCCTATTTAAAAGTTACTGTCCGAGGGAAGAGCAATATAAATTACAGCTGCACAATGTAAGATTCCACATTAGGAAAAGGATCTAGGCATTATCGTGGGTATTATATTAGAATTTTCTGCTCGGTGTGTGGCAGGAGCCATGAAAGCAAATAGACTGCAAGGAATTCTTAGGGAAGGAATGGAAAATATAACCCAATATCATTGGTTTAATAATGGTGCAACCTCATCTTGAGTATTGTGTGCAATTCTGGTCAACATATCTCAAAAAAAAAATAGCAGAATAGAAAAGATACAGTGAAGGCTATTCTTTTTGCTAGGGCATATGCAGACTCAATGGTGATTTAAGTGGTGTGTACAATGAAACTGCAATATATTTTTTTAAAATCAATCATGTTACTATGGATAACTATTTGTATTATGATTTTGTTGCGTCCGTCGGTCGCAGACAGCTGCGACTGCTCTGCCTTACCTCTTTTCTTCACTTTTCCTCCTCCTTGGACAAGATGGCTGCCTCCAGTGCCAAGGGCCTTGGTGTCTCCAGCTTAGCATGGGCGTTCCAGTCCGCCATGCTCATTCCTGTGGCCTCCTAGGGCGTGCACGTGCACATCTCCTACGCTCAAATACACGTCATGGCGGGAACCTCCAGGGCATCCCCACTGCATGACGTCAATACCTCCGGGTATTTAAAGCCTACGCTTCGCTACCATCTTTGAGTTAGCAAGGACTTCGGTTTAAGCTACTCTGACCACTCTAAGCTGCAAGCTTAGACGCCGCTCTACACTCCAAGGGCCTCGCTCCTTTAGAAGCTCAAGACACTCACTCCTCGGGGGTCTCTCGCTTCCATCACCCTTCGGGGCTTCTACTAACTGAGACAACTGCTCCTCGGGGGTCTCTCTCTCTTATTCTTTTCAGGATCTCCGGAATATCAGGTACTTGCTCCTCGAGGGCCTACCAGTCTATCTATCTTGTGCCACGGACCTTCGGTCCCACCATTTCACTACCAGGAAGACGCCTACACTCCACGTTCTTATGTACCTCTACGATCCGGTGCTCCAACTCCACCCACCAGGCTTAGCGGGTCCCCAACTCTCTTGAACATCTGGGTGAGATTCTACATCTGAGACTGTTGAATGTATTGGCACCTCGTGGACCTCAGTGCCTTACCTTCCTGCTTCATACCATCTATCTACAGCAGTACAATAAAGCCTTCCATTCATTCCGTGTCTGCTATCTGAGTTTAGCCTATCACTGTGATTCCCCACGGGGCCCCTCCCCATGGGCGGAGTCATCTCCACAGGAACCAAGGGTCCACAATGCCACAAACACAACAGATTGCTAACTCCATGGACTCGGATCAGCTCACGGCCCTGCAGAGCATCCCTGGCCTAGCCCAGCGGATCACGGAACAACAAAAGCCTTTGGAGAACCTAGCTACTGCCTTCCATCAATTACATGCTCAACTGAATTATTCAACTCCTCCTGTGAAGGAATTGCTGTCCCCAGTGGTAACCCTCAAGACCACTGTACCTTTATCCACACCTACCCGCTTTACAGGTGAAGCCAAGATGTGTAAAGGGTTTGTTAATCAATGCAGCATGCAGTTTTCATTACAGTCTACCCTCTTTCCCACTGAAGCTTCCAAGACCACCTACATCCTATTGTTCCTAGAAGGACGAGCCCTGGCCTGGGCTTCACCATTATGGGAACATGAAGATCCTATCCTGAACGACTTACCAGGATTCCTAAAACATTTTAAGTCTGTTTTTGATGACCCAGCTTGTCAGACTGTCGCTGGATCTGCTTTGCTCAATCTTCAGCAAGGGAACAAGCCGCGTACAGACTTTGCAATTGAATTTAAGACTTTAGCAGCCAAATAACATAGGGACCCTGGATGCTTATGTGCCATATTCATGGAGGGCCTCAACTCTCGCTTAAAGGACGAGTTAGTGGCTCGTGATTTGCCTGATACCCTTGAGTCTCTGATGGAATAGGCTGGGAGAATTGACCACCGCATCCATGACCGAACTCTGGAGGCAAAGAGTCCACGAAAGTCTATGGTGGGGGCTAACCATCCTAAACCTGTGCTGATTGCTTCCAGCTTATCGTCTGCATCCTTAGAGGAAGAAGAGCCTATGCAGTTAGGCCAAAGCCACTTAACTTCCAAGGAGAGATGTTTCTGCAAGTGCATGGGGTTATGCATATATTCTGGCCAATCGGGCCACACAGTCCAAACCTTTCCCATCTGTCCGGGAAACTGACGGGCCTAGGATCTGTAGGAGGACTTATCCTGGGCCTCACCTCCCCTACTCCTCCATTATCCTTACCAGTATTGCTGCTGTGCGGAGGTCTTGAATTTCAAAACTCTCGCTCTTATTAACTCCAGTGCAGGAGGTAATTTTATTCTGAAGTGCTTAGTTGAAAATCTTTGGATTCCTACCACACCAATAGCTAAGCCTCTGCTATTGTCCTCTATCCATGGAGAACCACTTCCTGGAGAAGTTTCATTGACCACCTAGGCCATTGGCCTGCACACTGGAGCTCTTCATTCAGAATCCATTTCATTTCAAGTATTGGAAAAAGCCATGCATCCGGTGGTATGGGGGCTGCCTTGGCTTCAAGACCATATGCCACAATTTAATTGGGCCACGTTGGAACTGTCCCGGTGGGAACCAGACTGTCATGGTAGGGGTTTTGCGGAAGTTTCACTGCTCATTTGCATGCCCACCACTCCATCATTACCTGGCTTACCTCCACAATGCGCCTCCTTCCAGGATGTTTTCTCAAAACAAACAGCTGATGTTCTTCCACCGCACAGATTGTTTGACTGCGCTATAAATCTGAAACCTAATTCAGAACCTCCCAAAGGAAGAGTTTATCCTCTTTCAGTAGCTGAAACTAAAGCAATGTCTACCTACATACAAGAAAATCTACAAAAGGGATTCATCAGACCCTCCAAATCTCCTGCCGGTGCAGGCTTCTTTTTCGTAGGGAAGAAAGATGGCACCTTACGCCCCTGCATCGACTACAGGGGTCTGAATGAGATTACCGTTAAGGACAGGTACCCCCTGCCTTTAATTTCTGAACTGTTGGATAGGCTCCAAGGATCAAAAATATTCTCCAAATTAGACCTTAAGGGAGCTTACAACTTGGTGTGTATTCGAGAAGGAGACAAATGGAAGACTGCTTTTAACACCCGTGATGGACACTTTGAATACCTCGTCATGCCCTTCGGTTTAAGTAACGCATCTGCAGTCTTTCAAAATATGATGAACGACATCTTAAGGGACTTACTTTATCAATGTGTGGTAGTATATCGTGATGATATACTGATCTTTTCTCAAGATCTGCAAACTCATCAGGAGGATGTCAAGAAAGTCCTAAGACGCCTGAGTGAGTACCACTTAAATGCTAAGCTTCAAAAGTGCGAATTCCACAAAGAGTCTGTACCCTTCCTGAGATACATTGTTTCTAAGAACAGTTTTCAAATGAACCCTAAGAAATTAGAAAGTATTCAGGAATGGCCTCAACCTACAGGCCTGAAGGCACTGCATCGCTTCTTGGCTTCACCAATTACTACCGGTCCTTTATTAAAAACTATTCGTCATTGACAGAACCTCTAACCACTATGACCAAGAAGAGAGCCAACCCTGCCAATTGGTCTCCAGAAGCCATGTCAGCCTTTCTGACGCTCAAAGAGGCTTTTCAGAAGAAGCTGTGTCTCCGCCACCCTGACCCACACCGTCCTTTCATCGTGGAGGTCGACGCATCAGATGTTGGTGTGGGGGCGGTTCCAAGTCAGTACAGCGAATCCAATGTGCTCCATCCTTGCTCCTTCTTCTCAAGGCGATTCTCGCCTGCTGAGAGAAATTATGGGATAGGAGAAAAGGAGTTACTCGCAATCAAGCTGGCTTTTGAAGAATGGCATCCTTGGCTAGAAGGCGCACAACACCAAATTGTAGTGTACACCGATCACAAGAATCTGGAGTACCTTCGACATGCTCAATGACTCAATCACCATCAAGCAAAATGGTCTCTGTTTTTCAACAGATTTGACTTCCTTCTGAAGTATCGCCCAGGAGAGAAGAACACTCGGGCTGATGCCCTTTCATGATCCTTCTCCCCTCAGAATGTGCCGGATGAACTCCATCATATCATTGATCCCGAAAGAGTGGTCTTCGCAGCCACTCACACAGTACCCACCGGGAAGATGGTGGTCGCCAGAAATTTAAGGAAAAAGCTGTTGAAGTGGGCACACGATTCCCATCTGGCAGGCCATCCGGGACAGAGTCGTACCCTAGCTATGTTACAAAGATACTATTGGTGGCCAACCATGAAAAAGGACGTACAAGCATATGTGGGTTCCTGCGCTGTTTGCGCCAAGCAAAAACCACCACCCAGGTGTCCTTGGGGCATATTACAGCCTCTACCATCGCCGGATGAACCATGGACGCATATAGCAACCAATTTCATTGTGGACCTGCCATCATCCAACGGAAATAACACCATTTGGGTCACGGTTGACCGCTTCTCCAAAATGGCAATTTTTTTGGCGTTACCAGGATTGCCCTCTGCTACAGAGTTAGCAAAACTCTTTATTAAACACATCTTCCACCTTCATGGGATGCCTAAACATATCCTATCTGACAGAGGAGTACAATTTACTGCAAAGTTTTGGAGAGCATTATGTCAAAATTTGACATTGCCTTGGATTTAAGCTCTGCCTACCATCCTCAGTCTAACGGTCAGACTGAGAGGATGAATAGAACGATGAAACAATTTCTGCGATCCTATGTCAATTCTAGACAGAACGACTGGGCTGAATTACTGCCTTGGGCAGAATTTGCCATTAATTTGCATCCTGCTACCACGACGGGGTCTTCCCCCTTCCAGCTTCTCTATGGAAGACAACCATTACCTCCTCTGCCAATTCTATTGACAGTGACCTCTCCTGCTGCTAAGTCTACTGCAGCAGAATTATCCCAACTATGGAGACAAACGAAGGAGCTTCTCCTCAAAGCAGGACAAAGGGCAAAAAGAACCTATGATGCTCATCATCAAAAGGCACCACAGTTTCAGCCTGGAGACAAAATTTGGTTAAGCACCAAGTACCTTCGACTTAAGCTTCCTTCCGCAAGATTTGCACCTCGCTATGTGGGACCCTTTGCCATCCTTCGGCGATTAGGGAATCTGATGTACAGTCTAAAACTGCCTCCATTAATGAAGATACATAATGCATTTCATGTATATCTATTAAAGCCAGTGATGCTCTCTGAATTCTCCAGGAAAACCCCAGAACCTATCCGTCAGGATACTGAAGATGACATCGAATATGCTGTAGACGACATCCTTGATGTATGTAAAAGAGGCAAGACATGGGAATATCTCATCTCATGGGAGAACTATGGCCCAGAAGAGAACTCCTGGGAACCACTGGCCAACATTACAGATAAAGAGCTGGTACGTCAATTCCATTTGGCACACCCACGAAAACCCAGACCACCTGGAAGAGGTCTTGGAGGGGGCCCTTTGAAGGGGGGTACTGTTGCATCCGTCGGTCGCAGACGGCTGTGACCGCTCTGCCTTACCTCTTTTCTTCCCTTTTCCTCCTCCTTGGACAAGATGGCTGCCTCTGGTGCCGAGTGCAGAGGGCCTCAGCATCTCCAGCATAGCATGGGCATTCCAGTCTGCCATGCTGACTCCCATGGCCTCCTAGGGCACGTGCATGTACATCTCCTACGCTCAAATACACGTCATGGCGGGAACCTCGGGGGTGTTCCCACCGCATGACGTTAATACCTCCGGGTATTTAAAGCCTCCGCTTCGCTACCGCCTTTGAGTTAGCAAGGACTTCAGTTTAAGCTACTCTGACCGCTCTAAGCTGCACGCTTAGACGCCACTCTACACTCCAAGGGCCTCACTCCTTTAGAAGCTTAAGACACCTGCTCCTTGGGGGTCTCTCGCTTCTGTCACCCTTCGGGGCCTCTACTAACTGAGACAACCGCTCCTCGGAGGTCTCTCTCTCTTATTCTTTTCAGGATCTCCGGCCTACCAGTCTATATATCTTGTGCCACAGACCTTTGGTCTGTGGCACAAGATACTATCAGGAAGATGCCTACCAGGAAGATGCCTACACTCCTGTGAGTACCTCTATGATCCGGTGCTCCAATTCCACCCACTAGGCTCAGCGTTTCCTGCACTGCGGTTCCCCACCTCTCCTGAACATCTGGGTGAGATTCTACATCTGACACTGTTGAATGTATTGGCACCTCGCGGACCCCAGTGCCTTACCATCCTGCTTCATACCATCTATCTACAGCAGTACAATAAAGCCTTCCATTCATTCCGTGTCTGCTATCTGAGTTTAGCCTATTGCTGTGGTTCCCCACGGAGCCCCTTCCCGTGGACAGAATCATCTCCACAGTGACCAAGGGTCCACAATGTCACAAACACAACAGGTTTGTAATTGTTTTTATGTTTTTAATGATCTGATGTATAATTCATTGTGTATGTACAGATGTAATACGCCATGAACACATGGAAATAGCGGAATATGAAGTGGAATAAATAAATAAATACAGAGAAGGGCTACCAAAATGATAAAATTCTTCAGAGGAATAGCCATATTAGTCTGGTGTAGCAAAAATGACAGGAGTCAAGAAGCACCTTATAAATTAACCAACTTATTTGAGCTTTTGAGGACAGAATCCATTTCTTCAGATAAAAGGGATGGAATGAGTCTCCTATGAGGAAAGGCTAACGAGGTTAGGGCTCTTCAGCTTGGAGTAGAGATGGCTGAGGGGAGATATGATAGAGGTCTATAAAATCATTAGTGGAAATGGAACAGGTCAACGCAAATCGATTTACTCTTCAAAAAGTACAAAGACCAGGGGACATGCAATGAAGTTACTAAGTAGAACATTTAAAATAAATAGAAAATATTTTTTTACTCAATGCATAATTAAGTTCTTGTTGCGACCATCACTGCCCAACGTCTCCACTCCGCCCACCTTACCTCTTTTGCGACTCGCTTTGGTCGATGGAAGTTTGGGTGCCGCGGCGTCATCTTGCCATTCTCCTCCGGCGTCCCCAGACCGGCTAGATGCTGCCTTCCGCCATGTTCTCCTGAAGCCTAAGGGCGCGTGCGGCGCAGCCCCGACTCAAGTACCAGCCATGGCGCGAACCTCAGGAGTGTCCCCCTGAGATGACGTCATCAAGCCCAGATATTTAAGGTCTTTGTTTTTGCTAGCTTTTCGAGTTAGCAACGGTTTACCTAGCTTCCTCCAGGTATCGCTGCGGATGGGATTCGCTCTCCGCATACCTTGCTACTCTGCCTCCTCGGACTTTACCAGGGGTATCCGCTCCTCGGGGGCCTCGCTCTCTCTCTTACTTTTCAGGTCACAGTCTGGAACTGGTACTCGTTCCTCGAGGGCCCATATTCCCGGACCTGCTACTGAATACAACTTCTGCCAGGAAGTCACCGCTGCCTACAACACCAGTGAGTTACCATCTCTCTCTCAGAGCTTTCCCTGGAACCAGGTACTCGCTCCTCGAGGGCCTACTTCATTCCAGCCCCTGGGCTGCTTCAAGAGACTATTGTTTGAGTGTTACCATCAAGGTTCTGTTCCTGAACTCTGCATACTCTGCCTTCTCACTATATTCAGTTTCTCTACAGCTCAGCCATCCTGGGTTCGCTGTTCCAGTGCCTGAGGGACTACAGCTCAGCCGGGCTCTTCCAGCTCACTACTGTCACCTCTGGTGGTTCACTATACAGTTTAATAAAAGATCTAGCATGTGTCCGTCTCCCAACTCTGAGCCTGACCGGTGGCCCCTCTCGGGATCTTCCCCTGTGGGCGTGGTCATCTGCCACCGGCCCAAGGATCCACCCACAATTATCACAAATAATAACAGTTCTAGAATTTATTGCCAGAGGAAATGGTGAATGCTATTAGTGTATTTATTTATTTAAAAGCATTTATTACTCGCCCCTCCAAAGTTTGAGGTGGGGTATGGTGTAATTGGGTTTAACTGGTCAATAGTTCATGTAAATCAATCTAGCCAAGTATATGTAGGCCCCTCACTCTGAGGGTCTGTCAAAACATACAGACTCCTAAATAGGTATGGGGCCACCTTGCTTTAATTATAACATCATTTTTGAAACTTTTTTGAGATTTTTGCCTTTTTTCTAAAATGTCAAGCAGACTAAACAATGGTCAGCATTCAATCACCGCTTTTTATAGCGCAAGGGTTTCAAAAGATACGAGAGGAACCGTCAATACTCATCTGTTCCCATATTTTGGTTGGTCTCCCTCTCCCCGACACGCGCGTGTTTCGAACCCGAAGTTCTGCTTCAGGGGGATATCCTTCTGTATCTGTTAGTAAACGATTTGCCCAGCTTCAAAATCGCGATTTGCCTTCTTCATTTTCTTCTTACTTCTTATAATTTCTTGGCATCTTTTGAAGTATCTTAATTTTTCAGCGGCCGCGTCCCACCGCCCTTGTATTTAAATGGCATCCCGCTGAAAGTGAGACTCTTATAGCCTGGACCGGAACTTACGTCATCACAAACAGTTTCCCTTCACGTCCAAGGTGCCTTATCCATCTATACGATCCTCAAGGAGTGTTCCCATTCAATCACACCACGTATTCACGATTCTTAATGTTACTGCTCCACAGAGCATTTATTTATATAGCGCAACGGGCGTTGTTTCTACTCAATCCTCGTCTCAAAATTAGAGATCTGGTCTGGCAGGCAACTAAATGTCCTCTATCACGTCCGCTTATGACGTCACCGGGTATTGTCACAAGAGTCCTTAATCTTCCGAGTGTTAGTCTTCATCAGGATTGTCCTAAATCTCCGGGCCATGCCTGTTGCCCTTCTATTTAAAATGCAATGTTTTGATAGCCCTCCTTCATTTGGGATATTAGGTTCGAAAACTCTGACTGCACAACTTTTATAGGATAAGAACACCATTATCATTATAGAGTTTTTCAATCACTATAAACTGCACATCCTTTAAGAAAACTGGCATAGGTTATCAGTAAGAACCGGCGGGATCTAAATCAAGGAATACCAGTTTATCTTTTCATTCAAACCCGCCGGATCTATTGTGTTTAGCCAGTAAATCCAAAACTGTTCCCGCATGTTTAAGCGGGCTTGAATATCCCCACCTCGTGGGCCACAATGCACCTGTTCCACAACTAGCCATTTCAAATCAACAAACTTATGTTGGGCATTAATGCAGTGCTGTACCAATGGCGCCGTAATTTTCCCAGTTTTGATACAACTTCTGTGCTCTATGAGCCTGGTTCTGATCTTCCGTTTGGTACGGCCAATATACAGCAAATTGCATGGGCACTGTATAGCATATATGACTTTCTCTGATTCGCAATCTGTGAGTGTATTTAATTTCAGAACCTTGTCTGAATTTGGTACTTGCCACTGGCTACCTTTCCAAGCCAGGGTGCACATATCACAGTGGCCACACTCACGGTGGCCACCTGTTAGCAGGGGTGGACTGGTGGATATAAAGGTGGATTTTACCACCATGTCTCTAATATTTTGACCCCTGAAAAATGCGAATCTTGGTCCTGTGTGAAAAATCGAATGTAAAGTCAGTATATGCCAGTGTGACTTGATAATGCTCATGACTATGTTGGCTTGTTTGCAATGTTGGAGGGTGCATGTGGTCTTCTGTGAGAAGGGACATTGTTGATACTGTAGCAGTAAGGATCTATTTGCGTATAGCGCCCTCTTGTAAGCTTTCTTCACAATTGTGTTAGGGTACCCACGCTGGGCGAATCTCGCTATTAAATCTGGTGCTTGTGCCTTAAACTCAGCTACTGATGAGCAAATACGCCGCAACCGCAAAAACTGGGAAATAGGAAGTCCATTCTTCAAGCCCAAGGGGTGATCACTGGAATATCTTAGATAGTTGTTTCGATCTATTTTCTTCCTGTATAAGGTGGTTTCTATGCGGTCCTCGTCACGTTGGATCAAAATATCCAAAAAAGCAATGGATTGTTGGTCTATATGTGCTGTAAATTGTAAATTGAAAAATTAAGATACTTCAAAAGATGCCAAGAAATTATAAGAAGTAAGAAGAAAATGAAGAAGGCAAATCGTGATTTTGAAGCTGGGCAAATCGTTTACTAACAGATACAGAAGGATATCCCCCTGAAGCAGAACTTCGGGTTCGAAACACGCGCATGTCGGGGAGAGGGAGACCAACCAAAGTATGGGAACAGATGAGTATTGACGGTTCCTCTCGTATCTTTTGAAACCCTTGCGCTATAAAAAGCGGTGATTGAATGCTGACCATTGTTTAGTCTGCTTGACATTTTAGAAAAAAGGCAAAAATCTCAAAAAAGTTTCAAAAATGATGTTATAATTAAAGCAAGATGGCCCCATACCTATTTAGGAGTCTGTATGTTTTTGACAGACCCTCAGAGTGAGGGGCCTACATATACTTGGCTAGATTGATTTACATGAACTATTGACCAGTGATACGATTGTTTCGTGTTTGCGTGTGCACAAGTAAGGTACGCTGGAATACAGTGGTGAACGGGTAGAAGTTTGTAATTGGGTTTAAAACAGAGTTGGACAAGAGCCTGGAGAAAAAATCCATATCCATTAGTAAGATAGACTTGGGGAAATCCATTGCTTATAATCAGCATGGAATCTATTTAGCCCTTGGGATCCTGCCAGCTACTTGTGACCTGGATTGGTCACTGTTGGAATCAGGATACTGGGTTTGATAGATCTTTGGTTGGCCCCAGTATGGCAATCTTATGTTCTTATGTTCAAAAGGAACAAAAAAAAATATACCCCCAAAAATTAGAAAATATAATTACATGGCCAAGACATCTTGAGCAAATCAACAAAAGATTTGTATTAAACAAGGAACAGAGTAACCAAAATTCTGCTGCACAATTATTGACTGGCTCAAAGCTTCATGATTACATAACTCCCATATTATATTCATTGCACTGGCTCCCAGTTTACTGGCGCATCCAATCTAAAATGGCCATCATTATACACAACCTCCAGTATAACTTCTCCTCCCCATGTATCGCTGCTATATTACAAATCTATATTCATCTAATAATGAGGTCATTAATTCAGCGCTTGTTAGAAGTCCCTTCTGTTAGAGGAGCACACGTATTTATTTATTTATTTATTTATCTATTTGTTTATTTATTTATTTAGAGCTTTTCTATGCCGACGTTCATAAAACATATCACATGGGTTTACATAGAACTTGGGTTACTTAACCCAATAAAACTAGGGAAATGGCCTTTTTAACAGCAAGCCCAATGTTATGGAATTCCTTGCCCTTGTCTATATGAAACAGAGAGCCCAAAGCTTTTAAGAACGCCTTTAAAACCCATTTATTTAATGAAGCCTTTGCCTCTCTTTAGTAGAGTTTCCAAGCCAAGAAAATTTGATCTTAAACAACTTTTGTTAGACCATTTTAGTCGACAGTGGTACCTATGGCAACACTTTGTGAGATATTAGCCACAGAAAACATCACCCCCAGGCATAACTCCCTTTTGTAAAGGTTGAGTTCAATCCAGTAGAGATATAAATAAACACAAACACAGAAGACATTCTTTTAGAAGCCAAATAATCCATGACCTTTCTACAGGAGTTTCGCCATAGACCTAAAATATGGACTGCTTGAAGTTCTTTGTGGCCCTGCCCCCAGTTCAAAGAACCTTTTCCCCCTCCCCTGTTTTGAGTGGTCCAGCGTTGCACAGGACTGGGAAGTGTGGCCCTTTTCCCCGAGGGAAGGGTTACAGATATTTGGGTATTCACTGGGCTTTCTGATTATTTGAATCCCAATAGCTGCTGCCATCTGTTAGCAGAGTTATCACTAGGAAGAAACAAAACTACTATAGAGCTTAAGATAAAACAAGAAAGAACACAACTGAAGAATTACAAAAAAAAAGTGATAAGGGCTGGTCCTAAGGGGTATGGGGTGCTGCCCCCAGGGTGAATCACCCAGAGTGGAGCCCTCTTCCCTGAAACTGAAGCACTGGTGAGAGGGAAGTCCTTACCCCTTCCCCCTTTCCCAAGACTGAAATAGCAGAGGGGAGGGGAGGCAGTTTTCTTGTACCCAGGGCAGTATTCAGAATTATTTCCCCTGCCCACTCCGATTTACCTGCAGTGGTTCTGAGACAGTTCTTTCTCCTTCAGAACTTGCAGCTCCAGCACTGCAATCCTTCTCTCTCTCTTCCTCACCCCTCAACCAAAAGCATCCCTTCTCTCTCTCTCCACTAAACCCCCTGCCCAGCAGCATCACCTTCCCTCTCTTTCCCTCCAGCTCAGCATCTCCCCATTACCCTCCCCACCCAGCAGTTCCAGTATCTCAGCACCAATATACATGACTTTTAGGAATCAGCAGAACCAAGCTGAGAAATTTAGCACAATGCCTGTGAGCTGGTGTTGGCACTCACAGGCCCTAAGGTGACCAGGGCTGGCACTAGCATTTTTGCTGCCCTGTGCAAACAATTACTGTGCTGCCCCACTCCTCTTTTTTTTTTTTAACACAGAGTACCCCACCTCAATTAAACATGCAGAACACAGACTCATTCTCACAAAATTCAGAATAAAGAAACTATAAACAGAAACTGAACCAGAAACCACAACAAGCCAGACTCTGTATACAATGCAACAATAGAAACAAGGAATATAAATCATAAGAACATAAGAACATAAGAAAATGCCATACTGGGTCAGACCAAGGGTCCATCAAGCCCAGCATCCTGTTTCCAACAGTGGCCAATCCAGGCCATAAGAACCTGGCAAGTACCCAAAAACTAAGTCTATTCCATGTAACCATTGCTAATGGCAGTGGCTATTCTCTAAGTGAACTTAATAGCAGGTAATGGACTTCTCCTCCAAGAACTTATCCAATCCTTTTTTAAACACAGCTATAATAACTGCACGAACCACATTCTCTGGCAACAAATTCCAGAGTTTAATTGTGCGTTGAGTAAAAAAGAACTTTCTCCGATTAGTTTTAAATGTGCCCCATGCTAACTTCATGGAGTGTCCCCTAGTCTTTCTACTATCCGAAAGAGTAAATAACCGATTCACATCTACCCGATCTAGACCTCTCATGATTTTAAACACCTCTATCATATCCCCTCTCAGTCGTCTCTTCTCCAAGCTGAAAAGTCCTAACCTCTTTAGTCTTTCCTCATAGGGGAGTTGTTCCATTCCCCTTATCATTTTGGTAGCCCTTCTCTGTACCTTCTCCATCGCAATTATATCTTTTTTGAGATGCGGCGACCAGAATTGTACACAGTATTCAAGGTGCGGTCTCACCATGGAGCGATACAGAGGCATTATGACATTTTCCGTTTTATTCATCATTCCTTTTCTAATAATTCCCAACATTCTGTTTGCTTTTTTGACTGCCGCAGCACACTGAACTGACGATTTCAATGTGTTATCCACTATGACACCTAGATTAGGGATGTGAATCGTTTTTCAACGATTAAAATTATCGTCCGATAATGTTAATATCGTCTTAAATCGTTATAGAACACGATACAATAGAAATTCTAACGATTTATCGTTAAAAATCGTTAAATCGTGTTAGTGCGCACTAAATCGAGTTAGTGCACACTAACTCCCCGTTAGTGCGCACTAACTCGATTTAGTGCGCACTAACTGAAAATGATACAAATAAACACTTTCCAGGTCACTGAAGGTCAGTTAGGAATGAATATGTGTTCCTATTGGCTGGCTGCCCTCTTATCTATTGATGTTATCAAGGTTACCACTGAGGTGATGGTTGGGGGGATGGGAAATGGAACTGGAAACTAACGAACACCAACAGAAAATGAAACAAAGTGTTCACACTTCCCAGGTCAGTAAAGGTCACTTAGGAATGAATATGTATGTATGTATTCCTATTGGCTGGCTGTGCTCTTATCTATTGATGTTACCAAGGCTAACACTGAGGTAATGGTTGGGGGGATGTGAAATGGAAACAGTTGGAAGCTTGACAAAAAAAGTAATGTAATGATCAGCACTCACGTGACTAGAACTTGTTTGTTTATTATTTTTGTTAGCAGGCACCTGAAATGCTAGTGCATGTTGAATTTGCCAATCACTGTGCATTTTAGAAAGGTGGTCCTGGCTGGAACTGTACACAGTTCAAATATATGTAATTGATTGTTGGTAAGTGTATTTTTTAAGTAGCCACACTGGCACAAGTATGTTTACTTTTCCTCCTACTTAACTCACTAGCTCAGCTTTGTAAGAAGGGCTTCTCTGCTTGTGTGTTGTTTTTGTTTGGTGTGAGGAGAGCAGAAACATCAGATCTTTATTCAATCTACTACAGTCATCTCTTACAGTGCCCTATCCCTATTAATACCAGGAGTGTTGTGATCTTCCTGCACACAGTGCCCTAACCCTGATACCAGTCTGAGACAGCTCCCTCCCTGCATTACTAGTGAGAGGCTGGCTTCACAGACAGGGGGGAGCTGCCTGACCCTTACTCCTGAATTCCCCCATGTCCCAGCTAGTGAATGGTGTGTGGGTGAGGGGGGGGGGGGGAGGATGGTGAAGTCTGAGACAGCTCCCTCCCTGCATTACTAGTGAGAGGCTGGCTTCACAGACAGGGGGGAGCTGCCTGACCCTCACTCCTGACTTCCCCCATGTCCCAGCTAGTGAATGGTGTGTGGGTGAGGGGGGGGGAGGATGGTGAAGTCTGAGACAGCTCCCTCCCTGCATTACTAGTGAGAGGCTGGCTTCACAGACAGGGGGGAGCTGCCTGACCCTCACTCCTGACTTCCCCCATGTCCCAGCTAGTGAATGGTGTGTGGGTGAGGGGGGGGGGGAGGAGGATGGTGAAGTCTGAGACAGCTCCCTCCCTGCATTACTAGTGAGAGGCTGGCTTCACAGACAGGGGGGAGCTGCCTGACCCTCACTCCTGACTTCCCCCATGTCCCAGCTAGTGAATGGTGTGTGGGTGAGGGGGGGGGGGAGGATGGTGAAGTCTGAGACAGCTCCCTCCCTGCATTACTAGTGAGAGGCTGGCTTCACAGACAGGGGGGAGCTGCCTGACCCTCACTCCTGACTTCCCCCATGTCCCAGCTAGTGAATGGTGTGTGGGTGAGGTGGGGGGGAGGATGGTGAAGTCTGAGACAGCTCCCTCCCTGCATTACTAGTGAGAGGCTGGCTTCACAGACAGGGGGGAGCTGCCTGACCCTCACTCCTGACTTCCCCCATGTCCCAGCTAGTGAATGGTGTGTGGGGGAGGGGGGGGGGAGGAGGATGGTGAAGTCTGAGACAGCTCCCTCCCTGCATTACTAGTGAGAGGCTGGCTTCACAGACAGGGGGGAGCTGCCTGACCCTCACTCCTGACTTCCCCCATGTCCCAGCTAGTGAATGGTGTGTGGGTGAGGGGGGGGGGAGGATGGTGAAGTCTGAGACAGCTCCCTCACTGCATTACTAGTGAGAGGCTGGCTTCACAGACAGGGGGGAGCTGCCTGACCCTCACTCCTGACTTCCCCCATGTCCCAGCTAGTGAATGGTGTGTGGGTGAGGGGGGGGGGGGAGGATGGTGAAGTCTGAGACAGCTCCCTCCCTGCATTACTAGTGAGAGGCTGGCTTCACAGACAGGGGGGAACTGCCTGACCCTCACTCCTGACTTCCCCCATGTCCCAGCTAGTGAATGTGTGGGTGAGGGGGGGGAGGAGGAGGATGGTGAAGTCTGAGACAGCTCCCTCCCTGCATTACTAGTGAGAGGCTGGCTTCACAGACAGGGGGGAGCTGCCTGACCCTCACTCCTGACTTCCCCCATGTCCCAGCTAGTGAATGGTGTGTGGGTGAGGGGGGGGGGGGAGGATGGTGAAGTCTGAGACAGCTCCCTCCCTGCATTACTAGTGAGAGGCTGGCTTCACAGACAGGGGGGAGCCGCCTGTCCCTCACTCCTGACTTCCCCCATGTCCCAGCTAGTGAATGGTGTGTGGGTGAGGGGGGGGGGAGGATGGTGAAGTCTGAGACAGCTCCCTCCCTGCATTACTAGTGAGAGGCTGGCTTCACAGACAGGGGGGAGCTGCCTGACCCTCACTCCTGACTTCCCCCATGTCCCAGCTAGTGAATGGTGTGTGGGTGAGGGGGGGGGGGGAGGATGGTGAAGTCTGAGACAGCTCCCTCCCTGCATTACTAGTGAGAGGCTGGCTTCACAGACAGGGGGGAGCTGCCTGACCCTCACTCCTGACTTCCCCCATGTTCCAGCTAGTGAATGGTGTGTGGGTGAGGGGGGGGGGAGGAGGATGGTGAAGTCTGAGACAGCTCCCTCCCTGCATTACTAGTGAGAGGCTGGCTTCACAGACAGGGGGGAGCTGCCTGACCCTCACTCAAGCAGAGAAGCCCTTCTTACAAAGCTGAGCTAGTGAGTTAAGTAGGAGGAAAAGTAAACATACTTGTGCCAGTGTGGCTACTTAAAAAATACACTTACCAACAATCAATTACATATATTTGAACTGTGTACAGTTCCAGCCAGGACCACCTTTCTAAAATGCACAGTGATTGGCAAATTCAACATGCACGTGTCTGCTAACAAAAATAATAAACAAAGAAGTTCTAGTCACGTGAGTGCTGATCATCACATGTCAAGCTTCCAACTGTTTCCATTTCACATCCCCCCAACCATTATTTATTTATTTATTTATTTAAAAGTATTTATATACCGCTTTTCAAAACAGGGTATCTTGTCAAAACGGTTTACAATAACCTTGGTAACATCAATAGATAAGAGCACAGCCAGCCAATAGGAATACATATTCATTCCTAAGTGACCTTTACTGACCTGGGAAGTGTGAACACTTTGTTTCATTTTCTGTTGGTGTTCATGAGTTTCCAGTTCCATTTCCCATCCCCCCAACCATCACCTCAGTGGTAACCTTGGTAACATCAATAGATAAGAGGGCTGCCAGCCAATAGGAAACCATATTCATTCCTAACTGACCTTCAGTGACCTGGAAAGTGTCTATTTGTATCATTTTCAGTTAGTGCGCACTAAATCGAGTTAGTGCGCACTAACGAGGAGTTAGTGCGCACTAATCGGAAAAAACGATTTTTAACGATTTTTCAACGAAATAATCGTGCCAAACACGATTTTCTTCTCCTGCCACACGATTTCTATCGTTAAGACGATATGGAAAATGATTCACATCTCTAACCTAGATCTCTTTCTTGGGTTGTAGCACCTAATATGGAACCCAACATCGTGTAATTATAGCATGGGTTATTTTTCCCTATATGCATCACCTTGCACTTATCCACATTAAATTTCATCTGCCATTTGGATGCCCAATTTTCCAGTCTCACAAGGTCTTCCTGCAATTTATCACAATCTGCTTGTGATTTAACTACTCTGAACAATTTTGTGTCATCTGCAAATTTGATTATCTCACTCGTCGTATTTCTTTCCAGATCATTTATAAATATATTGAACAGTAAGGGTCCCAATACAGATCCCTGAGGCACTCCACTGTCCACTCCCTTCCACTGAGAAAATTGCCCATTTAATCCTACTCTCTGTTTCCTGTCTTTTAGCCAGTTTGCAATCCACGAAAGGACATCGCCACCTATCCCATGACTTTTAATTTTCCTAGAAGCCTCTCATGAGGAACTTTGTCAAACGCCTTCTGAAAATCCAAGTATACTATATCTACCGGTTCACCTTTATCCACATGTTTATTAACTCCTTCAAAAAAGTGAAGCAGATTTGTGAGGCAAGACTTGCCCTGGGTAAAGCCATGCTGACTTTGTTCCATTAAACCATGTCTTTCTATATGTTCTGTGATTTTGATGTTTAGAACACTTTCCACTATTTTTCCTGGCACTGAAGTCAGGCTAACCGGTCTGTAGTTTCCCGGATCGCCCCTGGAGCCCTTTTTAAATATTGGGGTTACATTTGCTATCCTCCAGTCTTCAGGTACAATGGATGATTTTAATGATAAGTTACAAATTTTTACTAATAGGTCTGAAATTTCATTTTTTAGTTCCTTCAGAACTCTGGGGTGTATACCATCCGGTCCAGGTGATTTACTATCATATTAATCATATTAGTAAAACCATACTTATAAAAAGAATCTTTTCAATGATCTTTGGAATAGAATAACATCCAATATTTAAGAGTTCATACAAAATTTTAAAAATTTCTGAAACAATAAATTATTTCAAAATGGCAGACACAGACATCCAATAAGTAAAACTATTCACACACACACACAACCCTCCAGTCAGGCTCCCATTCACATTCCTCCCCCTTCCACCAGGCAGGCTCCCATTCACATATCTCCCCCTCCAGTCACGCTCCCATTCACACACACCACACCCCAGTAAGACTGTCATTCATTCATTCATTCATTCATTCATTCACACACACACACACACACAACCAGTGGGAGCCATTCTGCTGCTTCTCATGTGCCGGTCTATATGCTAATCAAACCGCGTGAGACTAGCACTTCCTCTATGCTGATTTCATGCATCTCAAGATCAGCATAGAAAATGTGCTAGTTGCACGTGTTTGAACAACATATGCCAGCACTGAGAAGAAGTAGAATGGGATCATTCTTCTTTCTTCAGCCACCGGTGGGATGTAGTCCACCAATGGCCTCTGAGGCCTCATCCTCTTCAGGGCCACCAGTGAGATGGGGGTCCACCAGCAGCCTAATGGGACTCTTCCTTTTCTGGGCCACCAGTGATATGTGGTCCATAGGTGGCCTCACAGGTATCTTCTTCTTCTGGGCCACCAGCAAGAAAAAGTCCACCGGCGGCCTCACAGGCCTTCTCTACTTCTGGATCACCGGTGGGATGTGATCTACCAGCGGTTTCCATGGGCCTCTTCGTCTTAGCTGCCGGTGGGACAAATCCACCTGTGGCCATGTGGGCTGCTTCTTCCGCTGCCCTGTGCAATTGCATGGTATGCACACCCGGTAGCGCCAGGCCTGATGGTGACCCTGTCTCCTCCTCCATGGGCTTCCTTTTACTAAGGCAAACTGTGGAAGTAGTGGAGCCATCTCAGGTCCTGTGAGAGCATGCAGGCCTGAATTTCTCAGCTTCAGCTGCTCCTAGGATTGGGAGGGGGTTAAGTACCTCAGTGTCTCCCTGTCTGGTAACTGATGTCTGATGTCAGAGGGAGGGATTACTAAAACAACATGAGCCTTCCACCCCAATTTGCACTCTCTAAGGACAGCCTGAAAGTGATTAACAGCTCTCCCCCTTCCCTCTAAGGATGTTGATTAATCCTTTCTGCTGCTGCTTTTCCAACATCTTCAACACTGAAAAAGCCTGACATAATAGCGTCAAGAGATCTCTGGGTCCCAGTCCCTGATTTCAATGTGATCCTGGGCAAGTTGTTTCACCTCCCTGCATCTCAGCTTATTCAGCTGTCATTCAGTAATAGTAATAATCTAGCAATGATAAAATATCCTCCTCACTATAAGCAAGAAAATGTTACTATTCTTACTCTGTAATGTCTTTGCCTCAAGCACCTGTGTTCATGCAAGGCACTTTGCCTATGGAAATACTGCACTATTAAGATGGGGTAATTTTCAAATGGCTTGCGTAAGTCTAAATTGCTTGGGTGGTTTCAACATACCTACTTTATACAGACTGTCCGAAACTACCCAGACTGGTTTCTCTTTGAGAATTAGTAAATGTGAAGTGCCATGTTAAACCTGTCCTTATTTCTACACATACAAGTTAATTTTGAGTCTTCCTGTGGATAGTCAGTGGCACAAGTGGGCAGCAATATGCATTTTCCCATGGGTTGAATCTCTGTAAAAGCCTGTTTCTGCCACAGAGGTACTGTAAACAGAGTAATTCAACTTGTCAACGTTCTTCTGCTCCAAATTAAGAGACCCGCTGTTGCAGCTCCACTTCTACACAAAATACCAGTAGGTTCCTACTGTCTTTTATCCATGTCTTTCCATGCATTTGAACCCAGGTTTGGCAAACAAAGGAGATGAAAAGAGATGGAGTCCCTCACAGAAAAGTGGGGGTTTTTTCCGTCTGCAGGAGCATAAACACTGTATACAGTATCTCAGTTGGAACGATGTCATTTCCTTCAAGAAAAAAAGGCAGCTTTGTGGGATGCTGTTTGTTGTATGGCCAGCTAATCAGAAACTGTGAGAGAAAAGGGAGCCCTGATTCATTTTTAACAAGTAGGCAAGTAGTGGGAACATGCTTTTGGTGTGACCTGCTTAGTGAACAGTCATTTCAACTTGAGGTTTCCACGAAATATATTACACCTTGTTTCAGCACAGGTCAGTTGTATATTTTCCAGACAGTAGATTCCTTGGAAAAGCTGTATCATGAAGGCTAACAAAAGTGTATATAGGGTGCTTACGTTAGTGATGGGGAAATTTAGGGTCAGGATGTCTCATTGTGGGGCAGATTTTCAAAGGGTTACGCGGGCAGAAAATGGTACTTATGCGCGTAAGTGGCAGGGGCGCGCACAACCCGAATTTTGCGTACGGGTATTTGTGTGTAAATGTCCCTGTGCACTCAAATTTACGCGAATAAAAAAAGGGGCGTGTCGGGGGCAGGTACCTGACTTACGCACGTAAGACGTATTTATAAGCGACGCGCGCAAATCCACCGGCGCGTTAAGTCAATGTCACACGCGTATATTTACTGCTGCCTGCTTGTGTGTGTGACTAGTGCTGTGTCCACGGCTACTGGCTCTCATCGCTCAGGGACCCTACATTCTGGGGAAAGGCAGAAGGTGGAAGGAAGAGATTGTGGGGGGCTAACTGGTGGTAAGTGGGAAACTCCAAACGATTTCCCTAGGCACTCTTGATGTGTGTATAAAGGTAGCAGACTGCCTCAGGAGCTCATAAACTCAACAGCTATTCTCTGGTTATTCCTGTTTCTACACATGTTTATAATAGTGATATGGGTCCTGCGATCTATATGGCTCAGAAGAGAAAGAGAGAGGAGGAGAAGGAGGAGGAGAATGCTGAGACTGAGGCGGTAGCCTTTATATAGAGTTTACAGGACTTGCCCACAATTTCTGGATCTGTCTGAGGAGGAAGTTATGCACCGTTTCAGATTTAATAAGGAGACCATACTGCCAAATGTTAGAGGCTGACCTGCAATCTATCACCCAAAGGGGCCATGCCTTGCCCGTACACATCAAGGTGACTACCACCCTGGCTTTTGTTTTGCTACCAGCACCTACCAAACACTGCTTGACGTGACTTCTGGACTCATTCAGTCTGCCACATCAAGGTGTCTGGGGCAGGTCTTGGCTGCCTTGCTCCGAAAAATACAACACTTTATCTCCTTCCCCTTCAGAAGAGAGGAACAGCAAGAAATAATGAGAGAGTTTTACCAAATTGCACGCGTCCCCTCAGTCTTGGGAGCTATTGATTGCCCTCACATGGCCCTAAGGGCACCAGGAGGAGATAAGGCCACCTACCGCAACCGCAAGGGTTTCCACTCTCTAAACATGCAAGTGGTATGCAACGCCAAGGGCATCATCACCAATGTGGTGCCCCACTTTCCAGGATCCACTCACAATGCCTACATTCTATCACAATCCAGAATTCATTACCACTTACAGCAAGGACACATCACTGGGGGATGGCTCCTAGGTAGTAAGCTTACCAACTTCTAACATAATACCTCCCAGCTATATTTCTGGTAGGCTTCTATTTAGGGTGGCACAGCGCGCCTTGTGTTTGCTTGCCCTCTGAGCTGTGCCACAATTAAGCACAGATGGAATGTAACCTTGATTTGCTGTCTTCTCCTACAGGTGACAGAGGCTATCCACTTAAAAGCTGGCTCATGATCCCCATTGCCTCCCCCGCAACTGCCGCTGAGACTCGGTACAACAGGGCACACCATAAGACCAGGGCTGTCATAGAGAGAACATTTGGCATCCTGAAATCCCACTTCCGCTGTCTCGAAAGATCTGGAGGATGCCTTCTGTACAGCCCCCCTAAAGTGTGTGAGTTCTTTCTAGCCTGCTGTATGCTACATAACCTTGCACTTAAAAACACATCCCTTTGCCAGAGGAGGCCCCTGAAGAGAATGAGGAGGAGGCAGCAGAGCATCTGACTCAGGAGGAATTGGCAGAAATCCATCGCTTGAGTCAAAGGCAGGCTATACAACAAAGGAACACTCTTATAGAAAGCCATTTCATAAGGTGATAGTACATTTATTCACAAGTGTGTATTTAAAGTGGATGTATGCACAAAAAGTGCACATAACTAAAAAAGTAAAAACCAATAAAATAGATAAATACAGTAAAAGTTCACTTCCTTGGCCATCCTCTCTTTCGGCCCTCAGGAAGCTTTGGCTGCCCCAACCTGGAGCTCCTGCGCAGTGAACTCCTCCCACTGCTGACGCTACCCTTTATAGGGCAGAGCAGGTTGGGGCAGTTCCAGGTCATGGCTGCAGGAAGGTACAGCCAGTGGCAGCAGCAGTTCTGGTGGTGGTGGGGGAAACATCACAGGTGGTGCAGGCGGGGGTGGGGGTGCCATCCACGGATAGCCTGGTGCAGGCCGAGGCTGTCCCACAGCCGGCCCTTCTGCATGGGCAGGTGCTATCCATGGGAAGGGAGGCCCATAAGGTGGAGGGTAATGCATCCAGGGCCCCATGAAAGGCCATGGTGCTGCTGGCGGCTGCGGCTGCACAGATGCTGCAGCGTCTCCCTCCACACCTCAGTTTGTTCATCCGTAGTCCTGCAAAGGTCCCGGATGCTCGCCTGAATCCCCTGTGATTCCTCCCTGATGGTATCATGGAGGGCTTGTGATTCCTCCCTGATGGTATCACGGAGGGACCGTGCTTCCTGCCGCACCACATCAGGCAGGCCTGAGATAGCGTCCAAGAGGCTGGCACTTTGCTTTAATAGCAGTCTCTCAGCCTGTCAACCAGATCGGGTTTGGGCTGGTCCGACACACTGCTGTCCTGCGGGCGATCACGTAGCAGATCAGCCAGTATGTCCTCCGGCTCCTCTCCCTGCCACTGCTGCTCCACTTCCACCACAGTCTGTTCCGGCTGTTCACGGGCCCCCCCCCCCTTCCTCCTCTTCCAACGAGTCAGAAATCACCCGCAGTCGACGGTACAGCCTTTGGGGTTTTCTAGGTGCAGATCCAGGTTGCTCATCATCTGGCGCCCCTAAAATACAGCATCCACAAATGACCTCACTGCCAATAGATGTCTTATGTACATTCCGCCATATGGGATGCATGGTGCACTATATGACCTCAGTAATATTCGTGTGGTATTTAGTCATGATGGACCATGCATTCTAAGTAGGCCACAACCCAGCTGTACAGTCCTGGGGGTATTCCGTGTGGTACAGGGAGGCCTTAAGGGACATCAGAGTACTTGCCCAATAAGACCTTCAGAGGACACCGAGCATTGTCAAGTGTGCTGCATGGAATAGGGACATATTCCACCAAATCCACTAAAACAAGGCCTTGTCCTTGGAAGACTCCAGAAGGGGGGCCATACCCTACAAAAATAGCTGAGGACAGCAATGTTATATGCCCTGCATGGACACATGACTTGTGCTAGTTGCTAGAAACCTTGTGAGGTGTGACGTGGCCAAGGATGCTGGGGGAAGGGGGAAGCTGGGGGAAGGGGGATGCTGGGGGGGAGGGGGTATAATGGGTAATGGGGGATAATAGGGGATAGGGGGATAATTGGGGATGGGAGTGAGCATACAGGTCCTTGTCAAGGGGGACAACCCAATACAGTGCCGGTTACAGTACCAACAGCTTTCATGGGCAACCTGGTCTCATTTCTCTACTCATGTCCATTACATCTACAGTATATCATTGCATACATTGTGGAAAGCCAGGAGTGTGTTCCAGGTATAGCACATTGAGCAGCTGGTAGTCAGCCATCCGACATTGCCCCTAACAAATGCCCTCCCCCAGTGATTGTAATATACTGCCTATGCAGGAACACCTTAATAACTGAGCTGTATTCCCACATATTATTCAGAGCATTGGTTCATACACACATTAAAGAGCACTGCACACTTTCAATGAGCTTATATAACCAAAGCAGTGGCACTTGGGACCTGTGTGCTGGCTTGGTACATATACATGTGTAGATCTGCCCTTCCTGCAATCCTAGAATAATGAAAGTTTACAATACAATGGTTCTTGTGTTTTTTATATGGTTTAACACACATCACTGTACTTTACTTACAGATAGAGATGGCACCTTTGTTAGGTTCCATACAGTACATGAAAACAGGTAGTAGCTGCATATCTAGAGAAAATCATGGGTATTTAGAAGTGCTACATGGATTTGAGTACGGGGTCAAAAATTGTTAAACTCTGCTCAACTTCCTGCCCTACATGAGGCATGGTGTTAAGCTGGCCAACTCCACCCACACCTGTCTCAAAGATGGTGCTGAGTATCAGCTGCTCAGAGGGAGAGAAGCTGATGTGGCTGCCTTCTCCCTCTGTAATCCTCCTGGCCTGCTTCCACTTCACAAGTCTTCTCAGGTCCCTCCATTTGTGCATCAGTTCCCCAATGCTCCGGTTGTGTTGGAACACAGAGTTGACACAGTGCCTGATCCGCTTCCAGATCTGCTCCTTCCTGTATGCACCCACCGTCCGAGACTGTGTACCACACAGCAGATCCTGGTGCCGCATGACATGCTGGACAAGCATATCAACCTCTGCTGGTAAGAAGTTGGGCTTACGAATCAGAACTGCACATGCCTGAGACATGGTGAAGGTGCTCATTGAGTGGAGAAGGGATCCTTTTGTAAGCAGGCTAATTTGCACGTTTCACCCCCCCCCCCCCCCCCCCCCACACACACACACACACACACACACACACACCCACCTGCGTAAATTAGGCACACAGGTGGCTCCAATCTGCGTGAATAATAAGCGCGCCACTCATTAAAATTGATGCGGAACATATGCGTTCTGGATGATTTGCGCCTATTGATTTTAATGGAGATGTGCGCGCAACTCCTATTGCTTGTAATGGAGATGTACGCGCGACCCCAATTACTTTGAGATGTGCCTGCCTACTGCAATTATGGATTATAGGGTACATGTGTATGCAGTTTCGCTTCCCCACAGGTAATTAAGACTAATCACCTAGCAGAGTTCAATTCTTCTCCCTGCACTGTTAAACCCTGGGGAGGGGTTGATTGCCCTGCTGGGTGTGGGAAGGGTGTGGATTAGCAGTTGGCCTTGATTGAGCTAACCTTCTCTGTGACCCTGCAATCAAGATCCTGCTGTGTTCAGAACTATGTCCACATACCGGTGTGTTGACTGCTGCTGATATAGGAAGCACAGTGAAATGTGTAGGTAAGAATGGTGAATTACATACTCAAAAGTGGCATGTATTTTTGGGCTGGGAAACTTATGTTTGGAGTTGATTTCTCAGAGTAGCAGGTATATGTGTTTGCTCTGAAAGGGGCTCCCTCCAAAACTTTCTATTTCAACCATGTCTTCTCTGCTTCTCACCTGCCTATGTGAGTTTCACCATCAAGATGTTGGGTTCCATATTAGGTGCTACAACCCAAGAAAGAGATCTAGGTGTCATAGTGGATAACACATTGAAATCATCGGTTCAGTGTGCTGCGGCAGTCAAAAAAGCAAACAGAATGTTGGGAATTATTAGAAAGGGAATGGTGAATAAAACGGAAAATGTCATAATGCCTCTGTATCGCTCCATGGTGAGACCGCACCTTGAATACTGTGTACAATTCTGGTCGCCGCATCTCAAAAAAGATATAATTGCGATGGAGAAGGTACAGAGAAGGGCTACCAAAATGATAAGGGGAATGGAACAGCTCCCCTATGAGGAAAGACTAAAGAGGTTAGGACTTTTCAGCTTGGAGAAGAGACGACTGAGTGGGGATATGATAGAGATGTTTAAAATCATGAGAGGTCTAGAACGGGTAGATGTGAATTGGTTATTTACTCTTTCGGATAGTAGAAAGACTAGGGGGCACTCCATGAAGTTAGCATGGGGCACGTTTAAAACTAATCGGAGAAAGTTCTTTTTTACTCAGCGCACAATTAAACTCTGGAATTTGTTGCCAGAGGATGTGGTTAGTGCAGTTAGTATAGCTGTGTTTAAAAAAGGATTGGATAAGTTCTTGGAGGAGAAGTCCATTACCTGCTATTAAGTTCACTTAGAGAATAGCCACTGCCATTAGCAATGGTAACATGGAATAGACTTAGTTTTTGGGTACCTGCCAGGTTCTTATGGCTGGATTGGCCACTGTTGGAAACAGGATGCTGGGCTTGATGGACCCTTGGTCTGACCCAGTATGGCATTTTCTTATGTTCTTATGTAAGATTTGGCAGTAGTAAACTTATGTCTCTTCCCACTGTAGGAGCTCTGTGGAATATCTGCTATCCTTGTGGCAGCTTCCTGTGTGGTATGTGGGAAGGTATTCAAAGGTAGAGATAACCTATATGACATACATGCCTGAAAAGAATGTGTTATACAGACTGGGAGGAACGTGAAGCAGTATAACTGCCATGAGTGGCTCCCTGCTGCCCACAGCTGTGAAGAAATTAGTAGGCAGCATGCGGTTTGGTCATCAGCTCTATTCCTATATAATGTACATGTATGTGTAGCTGGAGATGGTGTTTGTCTTCCTCCTGGATGGTCACTGTGCCAGAGCACCTTGGGTTCCACGTGTGTTGTTGCTCCTTCACCATTGGACAATAACCTGCATTGTTCATGTTACCATAATCTGCCTTCCCCCTCCCCCTTCCTCCCAACACCCCTCACCCCCCTTCCTCCCAACACCCCTCACCCCCTTCCTCACAACACCAGGCCCTCATTTCAAATGAACACACAGGTTTTTTAAGAAAATAACTTTTTAGTCATATAAAAGATTTAAACTATGTACAAAACATTAAGGCAAACAAAAAAGGATGGGATGGGAAGAACTAGGGAGCAAAACTATTTACAAAAAAAAAAACCCGGGAAGTTGGGGAGGCAGGGACCGGAGAGGATGGCTCAGGCCCGCCGGACCTCATCCCCCAGGACTCTCACAGCTGCGCCAAGACCGTCCTCCCAATGATGAGCCTCTGCGTTGGTGCTGTGAGGGGGGCTGTCAAGGCATGAGAGGGCCACCCCTGCCTGCCTGGGCCAGCAAAAGCTGGCCCCTGGGTGCCCCCACATTCCTAACTCCCTGGGCAAAACGGGGAGGAGGGGCTAGGGGGAGGCTGCACCTCATCGCGGGGAGGTGGCCTCTGCCTGTGGTGTCTCCTCACGGGCTGGGGGGGGAGAAACTGCCTCCCCCCCCCCCCCCCCCCCCCCCCCCCAAGGTTCCTGCACCATAATTATCTCAGACTGCACTATTTAGTAGCGCTTTAGATCAGTATCATTAGTGGCTCTGAAATATTTGGCACGTGAAAAAGCTCATTTCTTGCGAGAATTCCATAAATGCCGTGGCTGATGGCATCTACAATTGATTTCGCATGAACTGTTGTTGGCAGACTCTGCAGGTAGGAGATCGCTTTAAAGGTTTTTATTCATGGACTTTACCTTTGGCAACTATTTTTTCACTATTGAATAGGTTTTGTTCATGAAGTGCATTTAAAACTTTGCTGTGCCATACAATCATGTATTCACATCGGGCTAAGATACAAACAAGTTTTGAGCGGTTCCTTCACTGTTTTTTGCAACACAGCTCCTGTGCAGCTTTTTTAGATGGATATCGTTGTTCTTTAATTTGGTTTTAAGTAAATTTTATGGTACAGATATGTGGGCCTTTTTTTTTGGCGCGAAATCAGCCGCACATCGTTGTTGCTTTTTTAAAACAGTTGTTTGATATACTTTTTTAATAAGATTATTAATATTGCTCCTTTTAAGAGCATCATAGGCACCAGGCCACTGAATTATTGTAAGTTTTGTTACAAATTTGCATTTTGTGCATCTTTTAGTATTTTCCAATTTCTCTCATTTTCAGATACACTACCTGTTTTTTTACGTCTGCAACAATATGAATAAAAATCCGTGAATAATTTTTATGTGCTTTTTATTACATTTTACTTGCGCAGCCACTATGCTTATGATGATGATGGTTTCAAGTAATTTTATGTAGTTTTTATAATCCATGAGATCGATCTGTTTGGTTGCATTTTTAAAATATTTTTTAGTATTGCAAACATCGCTGATGTTAAGTTTAGTTCCGATTTTTGTTTTAAGGTTTTTCTTGTATTTTTTAGCTACATTATTGCACGTGAATAATGTTTTGCACTTCAAAGTACTAAACCAGTATCCCTCAAGTTATGTCATAACAATATGTCTTGTTTACCTTAGTTATATGTTTTCAATCTATGTTGTTGATACGGATTGACTGAAGTCTTCATTAATGTTGCTTCGTGGCATAACAACACGATCAAAGTAGAGTTTCAAGACACTACAGGTAAATAGTAAGCTCTGTAGGTAGCCTAAATCTTGATTTTTAATTTTTATATAGTCCATCTTTTATTTTTCTGTTGTTTATATATATATAGGCACAATATTCAGCCTATGTATGATACTGTGACATTGGCCCTGCAGACATATCCTCAGTCATGCTTAATTTGAGTAAGCATTCCAATTTACATATTCATTTCTTCATTTTTTCAATTTTGTAATAACCACTGATCCCTGGCATGTTTATAACATGGTTTTCTAACACAAAGTTAGCCTCTCCAGTATTATAGTGTCTGTGTATACCAATAGTGTTTTAACTATTTATTTTTATAAATATGTTTTTTGTGTCTGTCCACATCACTTCTACATACCATAACATGCATATGTGTTGTTGAACACATATGCATGTTATGTTTTATTTTAGTTTTTGAGTTTGTACACCTATATATGTTGCTCATTGATTTTAATTTTATGTTCAATTTTAAATGTTTATATATTTGTTTCTAGTTGCCCCTGAGGCAGCTCTATATAAAAGAGCGAAACTCGGCCAGAGTAGGTCATATTTCAATAAAGGGCTTTTTCCATCATCCGATTCTCATTTTCTTCTGGTTTCCTGGTGCATTCTAGTTCTTGCTCAGTTCAAGGCCATTCACCTCTCATGCCTCATCAGCCTCCATCACTGGAGGGCCCAAACCACAGGGAAGATAGCTGATAGAGACAGACACCCAAAGTTCCTGCTTTCCATATCATAAGCCTGGATACGCCTCTATGGATACGAAGTTGCTCACTTCTGGGACAACTCATTCTATTTATTTATTTATTTATTTATTTATTTATTTATTTATTTATTTATTTAAAGTCTTTTCTATACCGTCGCTAAGTTATATACCATCACAACGGTTTACATGTAGGCACATAAGTAAGTTTGGAGTAAGCGTACTATAGTACATTCTAACAGGTGCCATTAAGTTTTGGTTACATTAAATCATAAAAATACGTACAAATGTTTAGTGATGTAGGTTCTGGCCAGGTGTACCTAGAAGGTACTTTTACAGGTCAAAAAAATCACATTTACTGTGTTATATTATTACATTAATTGTGTACTCAATTTGTTAAAATATTGTAATGCACATTTATGAGAATAGTGCTGTGTGCCGGTGCTCTTCTGTTTATTCCAGTGTATTTTCTATTCTCCAGTCTCTTTATAAAAGGCTTGTTTAAAAAGTCATGTCTTTAGACTTCTCTTGAATGTTTTGGGGTCTCTCCGTAATCTGATCTCCAAAGGCAATGTGTTCCAGAGTGTGGGTCCTGCTAAAAGCAATGCCCTTTCTCTTACCTGGGTTAGTCTCGCTGTCTTGACTGAGGGAATGGTTAAGAGAGCTTTGTTTGCTGAACGAAGGTTCTTGTGTGGTACGTGTACCCGTAGTGCAGTGTTTAGCCAGTCCGCTTTTTCATCATGTATTAGTTTATGTATGGTGCATAGTGCTTTGTATTTTATTCTTTGTTCTATGGGTAGCCAGTGAAGTTCGGCCAGAGTTTCAGTTATATGGTCTCATCTTCTTTTTCCAGTTAGTATTCTCGCTGCTGTGTTTTGTAGAATTTGAAGTGGTCTTATTGTTGTATTTGGGAGTCCTAGAAAAAATGCATTACAGTAATCGGTACTAGCGAAAACTAGTGCCTGAAGCACTGTTCTGAAATCTGCAGGAGTTAGTAACGGTTTAAGTTTTCTGAGAATCATGAGTTTAGCATAGCCTTCTTTTACTTTTAGCGATATGTGTTGTTTTAGATTAATTTTTGGGTCCATTATTATTCCAAGGTTCCTTACTTTTTCCGCTAGTTCTATTTTCTGGTTGTTTTTGAGTATAATTGGGGTTTGAAAGATTTCAATATTTTTTCTTTCTAAGTGTAGAAATTCCGTTTTTTCAATATTGATCAATAGTTCCATTCGGTTTAATAGTTGTTTTATGATGTCTAGGTACAAGTTAGCTAGGTTTAATGTTTTTTCTATTGTGTCGTCGATTGGTAGAATTAATTGAATATCATCTGCATAGATGTAATGTATGATTCCTAATCCTGCTAGTAGATGGTATAATGGAAGCATGTATATGTTTAAAAGGGTTGCGGACAAGGCTGATCCCTGTGGTACACCTGTTTCAAGATTGATAATTTCCACTATCAAACTTGAAAGAAACTATTTTTTAGATATGAGCTGAACCAGTTTATTGTTTTGTTGTATAGTCCAATCTCTTCTAGTCTTTTTAGTAGAATTTTATGGTTTACTGTGTCAAAGGCTGCTGATAAGTCTAACATTATTAGAATGTATTGTTTTCCACTATCAAAACCTCTTAGGATGTTGTCTGTAAGTGAGAGGAGTAGTGTTTCAGTACTGTAGTGTTTGCGAAATCCATGTTGTGATGGATATAGTAAGTTATTGCTATCAAGGTGTTCCGCTAGTTGTTTCTGTACTGTTTTTTCTATTAATTTGGCTAATAAGGGTAGATTTGAGACTGGATGGTAGTTGTTAAGGATCAGGGGGTCACTGTTTTTTTTTCTTTATGATTGGTTTGACAATAACCATCACAATGTTCTATCAATACCAACTCTGAAACTTTAACAAGACAAACTTTGAGACATATTCCTGTGGACTTCTCCTAACATTAATCATCCCTTGGTTCCAAGAATCATGAACCATCTCCAAACTTCCTGGCTTTGCTGAATGCTACTTTATCCAACTATGATTGCCAAGCCCCTGGTGATCTTGTTCTTAAACTTGATTCATCTTAACCCAGTCATATGATGTTATGATCTGGAAGGTGGACCCTTGGTCCAAGGTAGAGTTGGCACTATTTAAGAGAGTAAAAAACCCTCCCAAGTTCCTACCATCGGACGGCAAGGCTGAACTCAGAAAATCTTGTGAAGTTAAAGAGGGGAATCTGGATGCAGGCGCCTCCTGCAGGTCGTGTGGTCCAGATAGCTGGCGCCTCCAGCAGGTCGTGTGATCTAGATGGCTGGCGCCTCCAGCAGGTCGTGTAATCCAGATGGCTGGCACCTCCAGTAGGTCGTGTGCAGCTCTAAATCAAGCTCAAGAGTAGTCAAAGCCGGTCCCAGGGTCAAAGCCAAAGCGGGGTCAATAGCTGGTCCACTGGTCCAAACCAAAGGATACTCTGCAGCCAGTCCAAGGGTCAAAACCAAAGGAAATTCAGCATCCAATCCAGGAGTCAATACCAGAAGAAAATCAGCAGCCAGTCCAGGAGTCAAGTACCAGAAATCCAAACAGCGAAACAGGAACAGAACACAGGAACAGAAAACAGCACAAGAGCCAAGAAGCCAAGGCAAGGACTGAGGTGCAGACCTTGCCTTAAATAGTACCTCAGAAGGTGGATCCCACAGGAAGGGGCCAATCCCATATCCTGTCGTGCCTCCTTTAAGAAATAGCTTCTGCCCTGTGCGCGGCTCTAGGGAGGCCCGGTGGGGGAGGAGTCAGAGGAGGAGCAGGAAGGCAGCCGACGCCACGGCCATGATTGGCGGCAGCAGGAATCGCCACGAGGGGACCCAGCTGATGCCTGAGTGCAGTCAGCGTTTCGGCGGTCTGCCGTGTTGGTGAGTGTCTGGCCCCGGTCACGGTCTGCTGCGACTGGCGGCCATAACATATGATTCATATGGATGGCCCAATTCACTGATGAGGGGTAACGGATAGTGATCCTTGCGGGTGATGGTGTTCAGCCCCCGATAGTCGATACAAGGGTGTAGTCCTCCATCCTTCTTCTTACTGCCAGAGAGTCAGAGGGTCTGATGAACCCTTTCTCAAGATTCTCTTTGATATACTTGGACATCGCCTGGGTCTCAGGAAGTGAGAGTGGATAGGTTCTACCTTTGGAGGTGTAGTGCCAGGCAGTTCGATAGGACAATTAAACTTTCGGAGTGGGGCAGTGTGTCTGCCTTTTGCTTAGAGAAGACGTCTTCGAAGTCAAAGTACTGAGCTGGTAGACCAGCGAGGGTTGTAGTTTTCAGGACGGTAACTGCTGGGGACACTTGTTTTAAGCAGTGTTTCTGGCATTGCGGGCCCCCCTGAACCAGCTGGAGGGATTGCCAGTCAAATTGGGGTCCATGTGTTTGGAGCCAAGGAAGATCCAGTATGACTGGGTGTGTGGAGTATTTCAAGATGTACAAGGACATTTCTTTCTCGTGGAGGGTTCCCATGGTGAGGCGGAAGGCCACCGTGCGATGCGTGATGCGTCCGGGGAGATGTTCCTCTTGGATAGATGCGATGTGGAGAGGCACCTCTAGGAGTTGCACGGGGATTTTCAAGAGGTTAATGATGTTGTCCATGATGAAGCTGCCACTTGCTACAGTGTCAATAAGAGCAGTGGTGACGAAGGAATGGGATTACATGGAGAGGGAAACTGGAAGTAACAGTTGGGGGTTGGTGACTGTAGTGCTCAATCTCGGAACCCCCGCTGGGCTCTGAAGTTTTCTGGATGGACCGGATAGAACTGTCTCAGGTGTCTGGAAGCACCGCAGTATAAGCAGAGGCCATGCTTCTTGCACCGAAGACGATCTTCGGGAGACAACCGCCCACAGTTGACTTGCATAGGTTCTTCTGTAGATGGAGGTAGTGCCAGTAGAGCCTTCAACTGAGGGCTTGGGGCACGTGCTGAGCGTTGAGCAGGAGGCCGGGATGCTTTCACTTTGTGGTGCCATTGCCGGAGGCGATGGTCAATTTTCCCAGCGAGGGAAATCAGGTCCTCTAGAGACCTGGGAATCTCACAGACAGCAAGCTCATCTTTGACAGCGGGAGATAGGCCTTCTAGATAGAGTGCCCGGAGGCAGTCCTCTTGCCATCCCAGTTCTGTGGCCAGTGTCCGGAACTCAGAGAGGGATCTTAAGCCTTGACGGAGGTGGAGAAGGTGATGACCCACAACCGCCTGATGATCAGGATCTTCAAAGATCTGCTTGAAGGTGGCGATGAACTGGGACAGTTGAGTGAGGATGGGGTCAGAGCGCTCCCAAAGTGGAGAAGCCCATGCCAGGGCCTTCCCCTCAAGGCGTGAGAGGATGAAAGTGATGTTTGTGGATTCCATCATGAACAACGATGGCTGAAGGGCAAATTGCATGAAGCACTGATTGAGAAAGCCTCGGCAGAGGCGAGGATCCCCATTGAAACGAGGAGGAGCTGGCAGCACCAGTGATGCTCTCGGTAGCAGGGTAGAATTTAGACCCACAGGATTAGCCATTACTGCATCCTGCAAATGAGAGTGGAGCTCTTCCACTGAAGATGCTAGAGTCTCTATGGCTCGTCATTGCTCTTGGATAATTGCGGCCAGACCCGGAATGGTCCATATGGCGGGAGACTTCGCTGAGTCCATGGCCTTGGCAACCTGTTGCGCCGGGAGGTGGACCCAGTGCAGGATTGGTAGGCTCCCTGTTCCAACCCAGAGAGCACCTGCCACCAGGAGGCGGAGCACAAGAGGAGACAGAGGCTAGCTGGAGCTTCACCAATAGCAACCCGGGGTTCCCTCAGGTTGAGTCCTTGGTTACCCAGGCCACCTAGTCTTAGGTGGGCCTCGCAGGATCTCCTTGAGAGAAAGTTCAGAGGTGTACCCACCACGATCAAGGGTACACGGTCGATGTTCAGGCTAGAAGTCCAGGGTGCCAAAGAAGGCTAGAATAAAGTCTCTGAATGTATGGCAAGGATCAAGGCCAGTGTCAAGGTAGCGTAGTCAGCCAAAGCAGGGGTCAATACCAGTGGTCAGTCCATGGATAGTCAGCCAAAGCAGGGGTCAATACCAGTGGTCAGTCCGTGGATAATCAGCCAAAGCAGGAGCCATGTTCCAGGCAGCAGTCAGACATGGTCAGTGGTCAGGCAGAGGTCAGTTCCAGGCAGCGTGCAGATGTGGTCGAGGAAACAGGCAAAGGTCAAATCCAGGCGGCAATCAACGTAGTCAAGAACAGGCAGAGGTCAATATCGAGAAGACAGTCTGAGAGGTACTACCTGGGGAGACGAAAGAACAGGAGGACGCAGGAACAGAAGGACACAGGAACAGAAGGACGCTGGAACAGAAAGACGTTGGAACAGGACTGGAACGAGACTGGAACGAGTCAGGAACAAGTCTGGAACAAGGCTGGAACAGACACTGGAAACGCAGAGGCAAACTAGAAATCACAATGTGATCGACCTGAGCAAGGTGCCTGCCGGACCTGGATCCCAGCCACCGTGGAACCGGACGCCAGACAGAACGGATGTCCCAGGGAGTGGTTGACTGGAGAGGGTCCCAATGAACACCTGAACAGGGAGCTGTAGAACGACATATGACACCAGGTAAGGACCCGATGCCAAGGCAAGGAAGTGCAGACAGGCACTTCCTTTTAAGTAGCGTTCAATCAGAGCCCGCCCCTGGCACTTTAAGGAGCCGGGCGGTCTGCTCTCGCGCCTAGGGGTGGGGCCGATGCCACGGAGGACGCCAAGCCCTGCCGTGAGGCCTGGTTGGAGGTGGAAGGCCCGGCGACCACGCCGCGGGATGCCAAGGCCTGGCTGAGCTCGCTGCTGAAGCAGGTGAGGACAACCCGGGACCCATGGGAGTCTTGGTGAGGTGAGTAGGCCCGGACACGGGCCAAGCGCAGACGGGACGCGCAACAAGATGCAGTCACAGCATGGATCTATACAAGGATATTAAGATATTCTTAGTTTCATTCTCCATTCCTTTCCGAATATTTCCTAGCATTGTATTTGCTTTTTTTTTTGGCAGCTGCTGCACACTGGATTGAGGATTTCAACAAACTGTCCATAATGATTCTTTTTCTGGGTGACAACTCCTAATATAGAACCCAGCATTGTGCAACTATAGTTAAGATTATTTTCCCTATGTGCATCACTTTGCATTTGTCCACATTAAATGTCATCTGCAATTTAGATGCCAAGTTCCCCAGTCTGACAAGGTCTTCTGCAGATCCTCATAATGGGGTAGATTTTCAGAGCCCTGCTCGCCTAAATCCGCCCAAAACCGGGCGGATTTAGGCGAGCAGGGCCCTGCGCGCCGGGAAGCCTATTTTACATAGGCCTCCCGGCGCGCGCAGAGCCCCGGGACTCGCGTACGTCCCGGGGTTTTCGGAGGGGGGCGTGTCGGGGGCATGTCGGGGGGGCGGGCCCGGTCGACGCGGCGTTTCGGGGGCGTGTCGGCCGCGTTTTGGGGGCGGGTACGGGGCGTGGCTACGGCCCGGGGGCGTGGCCGCGCCCTCCGTACCCGCCCCCAGGTCGCGGCCCGGCGCGCAGCAGGCCCGCTGGCGCGCGGGGATTTACGTCTCCCTCCGGGAGGCGTAAATCCCCCGACAACGGTAAGGGGGGGGTGTAGACAGGGCCGGGTGGGTGGGTTAGGTAGGGGAAGGGAGGGTAAGGTGAGGGGAGGGCAAAGGAAAGTTCCCTCCGAGGCCGCTCCGATTTCGGAGCGGCCTTGGAGGGAACGGGGGGAGGCAGCGCGGCTCGGCGCGCGCAGGCTATACAAAATCGATAGCCTTGCGCGCGCCGATCCCGGATTTTAGTGGATACGCGCGGCTCCGCGCGTATCTACTAAAATCCAGCGTACTTTTGCTTGAGTCTGATGCGCAAGCAAAAGTAGGCTGTTCGCGCGCCTCTTAAAATCTACCCCAATCTGCTTGTGTTTTAGCTACTTTGAATTTTTTTTGTGTAAACCTCAAATGTGATCACTTCACCCACCCTTTTCCAGATCATTAATGAAGAAGTTTAACACCGGTCCCATTACATATCTTAAGAACATAAGAACATAAGAAAATGCCATACTGGGTCAGACCAAGGGTCCATCAAGCCCAGCATCCTGTTTCCAACAGTGGCCAATCCAGGCCATAAGAACCTGGCAAGTACCCAAAAACTAAGTCTATTCCATGTAACCATTGCTAATGGCAGTGGCTATTCTCTAAGTGAACTTAATAGCAGGTAATGGACTTCTCCTCCAAGAACGTATCCAATCCTTTTTTAAACACAGCTATACTAACTGCACTAACCACATCCTCTGGCAACAAATTCCAGAGTTTAATTGTGCGTTGAGTAAAAAAGAACTTTCTCCGATTAGTTTTAAATGTGCCCCATGCTAACTTCATGGAGTGCCCCCCAGTTTTTCTACTATCCGAAAGAGTAAATAACCGATTCACATCTACCCGTTCTACACTGCTCATGATTTTAAACATCTCTATCATATCCCCCCTCAGTCGTCTCTTCTCCAAGCTGAAAAGTCCTAACCTCTTTAGTCTTTCCTCATAGGGGAGTTGTTCCATTCCCCTTATCATTTTGGTAGCCCTTCTCTGTACCTTCTCCATCGCAATTATATCTTTTTTGAGATGCGGCGACCAGAATTGTACACAGTATTCAAGGTGCGGTCTCACCATGGAGCGATACAGAGGCATTATGACATTTTCCATTTTATTCACCATTCCCTTTCTAATAATTCCCAACATTCTGTTTGCTTTTTTGACTGCCGCAGCACACTGTACCAACGATTTCAATGTGTTATCCACTATGACACCTAGATCTCTTTCTTGGGTTGTAGCACCTAATATGGAACCCAACATTGTGTAATTATAGCATGGGTTATTTTTCTCTATGTGCATCACCTTGCACTTATCCACATTAAATTTCATCTCCCATTTGGATGCCCAATTTTCCAGTCTCACAAGGTCTTCCTGCAATTTATCACAATCTGCTTGTGATTTAACTACTCTGAACAATTTTGTGTCATCTGCAAATTTGATTATCTCACTCGTCGTATTTCTTTCCAGATCATTTATAAATATATTGAAAAGTAAGGGTCCCAATACAGATCCCTGAGGCACTCCACTGTCCACTCCCTTCCACTGAGAAAATTGCCCATTTAATCCTACTCTCTGTTTCCTGTCTTTTAGCCAGTTTGCAATCCACGAAAGGACATCACCACCTATCCCATGACTTTTTACTTTTCCTAGAAGCCTCTCATGAGGAACTTTGTCAAACGCCTTCTGAAAATCCAAGTATACTATATCTACCGGTTCACCTTTATCTACATGTTTATTAACTCCTTCAAAAAAGTGAAGCAGATTTGTGAGGCAAGACTTGCCCTGGGTAAAGCCATGCTGACTTTGTTCTCTGAAGCACTCCATTATCTACCTCTTTCCATTGGGAGAATTACTCTTTGTTTTCTGTCTTTTAACTAGTTACCCCCTATCCCATGACTTTTTAATTTCCTAAGGAATCTTTCATGAGACTTTATCAAACACCTGAAAATCCAAAAACACTATATCAACCAGCTCACCTTGTCCACCTGCTTATTCACGCCTTCCAAGAATTCTAATAGATTAGTAAGGCACAACCCCCCCTCTTCTAAATTCATGCTGGCTCTTCCCCATTAAACCATGCTTATCCATACACCTAATAATTTTGTTCTTAACAAAAGCTTCTACTATTTTACCCAGCACCGATGTCAGACTCCCCTGGTCTGTAGTTATTTGGGTCACCGCTGGAGTTTTTTTGAAAATTGGCATTACACTGGCCACTCTCCAGTCTTCAGCTACAGAGGCAGATTGGAATGATCAGTTACAGATTAGCAGCAGCAGGTCTGCAGTTTCATATTTGAGTTCCTTTTGAGCCCTAGGGTGAATATCATCAGGTCCCGGTGATTTGCTCCTATTTAGTTTATCAGTTTCTTCTAGCACCTCTTCGAGATTTCACTTATTTATTTCAGTTCCTCTGAATCACCACCTCTGAATGTTTCAAGCATGGGTATCTCCCCACAGTAAAAAAAACAAAACAAAAAACTGAAACAAAGAATTCATTTAGTTTTTCTGCTATGACCTTATCCTCCAAGTGCTCCTTTTACCTTCTGGTCATCTAATGGTTCAACTGACTCCCTTGCAGGCTTCTTGTTTTCTTTTTTATGTACTTAAGAAAGCTTTTATTATTAGCTTTTGCCTCTTTGGTTCAGTCTCTCCTGAAAATCTCCCTGCTTTAATAATGTTTTACTTCTACTTTGCCAATGCATATGCTCCTTCCTACTTTCCTCATTAGGCTCTGCTTTCCAATTTTTTTATGGATGCTTTTTTGGATTTAAATGGCGAATCTGACTGGCCAATCTGACGGCAAACAGCATCTTGAGAGCTTGCAATGTTGTTTACTCCCTGCATCAGGAGGACTCACTGCCACTTGACTGGTCAGATTCGCCCATATTATTTGATCAAGATAAGGGCCTATGACTTTATTTAAGTGTTAAAAACTTCATTGAGGATTTTAGTATGATTTTTCTTGCAAAATTTCAAAAAATTCACAAAATATAAGAGACAAATGATAGTGTTTCCCTGCAGCATGAATGTTGTTGAGGTGTAAGGTATGAAATCTCTCAATTTATATGCTGGATAAGCTTTCAGCTCGGAGTGATCCTGAAAACCGGGTTGATTTTTTGAGGATTTTCATAAGACATTCAACCTGCAGGTAGTTTTGTTGTTGTGTAGGGTTAAACCATTCTGTGCCTTTGGGAGCACTGTCTATGTCTTCAAAAGACAGAGCAGATCTGCAAAAGAGTGGCACCTGAAGTTCAAAGTTTTGATATTTTAGTACAAAGCAAGTCAGATTTTTTTTCCTTGCTGTATCTTACATAATTTGATAAACACCATCATAAAGATTAAGGGGATAATGTTCAAAGAGCCACTGAGCAGCTAAGACATGTGGCTATTTTCAGAGGCAAATTTTTAGGATAATTTTCAGCCACAACAATCTGCTCTCTAGAACAGAGAAATGGGAAAAGATATAATTGACTGCACAGGTGGTGAATGGATGTGCATTTAGTTTTGTAGCCATTTGCTACAACTTCTGCTTCAAAAACAGAAGTCTTTGGGAACAGCCAGCACCTGTGTGGTCAGCAGATTATGTTCCATCAGTTGAATTAAGGTGCTAAGTTTCCCCCATCGGAGGTCCTTGAAGAGCAACCTTCGCCTCTGCATGAACTGGCTTGGCACACTGAGGCTTACAAGATAACATAGTAGGTGAAGGCAGAAAGCCCAATCAGTCCAGTTATTCCTGTCTATGATGCAAGGGAAGCATAGCCACTTGTAGGATATCACTCCTTATCCAGTCACTTTCTGTTTTCTTCCTCCTTGGTTCTCTACTGTCCTGGATAGATGAGCAGATCTTTTATCTTTATTATGGATTTATAAACCACCTACACTAAACATACTAGGCAGTGTGCAATAAAAACATACATAAAATACCACACAATAAAAAAATATTAAATAACAAAGGAACATAAAAACAGATACAAAACAGAGACTCTCTCTGTACAAGATCCAACCTTCAATCCGACACCTGGCTCCTCCCTCCCCCCCAATGATGTCTTACATCCAAGCTACGTAAGTATGTTTCTCAATTCTTCCAACCGCGTATATTGCCTTGGAATTACTGGCTAAGAAAATAGAAACTTCACTGTGCTTCTGGCTACAGTAGAGGGAGATCACTAAATCATGTAAAAACTCCTGCTGCCACAATAAAACTAAGACAGAAGAGGAGCAGCCAAAATCACATTTTGCTCTTTTCACTTGTGATTGAGGATGCCAATAAAAAAGCAAGGTCATCAAGGTTACTGAAGCTTGAAAGCCAGGAAGACAAATGTAAGCGGTAGGCTATGAAAATTGGATATTTTGGAAACATAAGAGGAAAGGAGGTCATTTGGCTCATTGGTTTTAATTCCTTTCAGTACACTCAGGTCCTACAGAACACCATCTAATTGTTTTCTGACATATCCCTTGTGCTCAGCTTCCTTACCCAGGGCTGATGCTACAGGTCACATGCCTTAGCTCTATTTTCTTTTTTGGGAAAAAATAAAAAGTGTTTTCTGTTGTAGTCTTGAAAATGGACACTTGTTTTCTGATCAGGCAAAACCCAGAACGTTTCCTTCCTGGACTGGTAAAATCAAGATCTTGCTTCTTGGGTGAGCAGGGGAGCAGAAGCCTGCTCCCCTGCTCACCCAAGGTGGCACGAGGTGGCACGAGCCATGCACTATTTGGGTGTTTGTCTTGCAGTGGAACTGGCTGTTTTATGATCTGCTGGAAATTACCCCTATCAGTCTTCTGGTTTGGTTTTTCAAGTACTTTTCTTACTCAGATTTTGAGTAATGTTTGTACAATCTTTTTTATTTTTTCAAATGCGGTACATCTGTACGATAAAGCAGGACCCTTGCACTGTCACATCAGGGAGCATGCTGAAGTAATGAAATAGAAAATTCAAATATCAGAACAATGAAAATGAAGTGCAGTTTCAAAACTTTTCTTCTAAATGTGTTTAATAGGTGCCAGGGCAGGAATGACCAGTACCATGAGCAGCACATTTGCTAGACCTGGTTGAATATCATTTATTGGTAAATCTTAAAATGGCTTTATGACATTGACCATTTAAGTGACCCAAGTTAAGTCGGTTCACTGAGTTTGTGGTGCTGTGCCACGTGCACAATGCAACATCATTGTACTGTTGGTTAACTTCACTCCAATACAGATCTTCAGAGGGATAGTCATGTTAGTCTGGTGTAGCAAAAATGACAAGAGGCGAGTGGCGCCTTATAGACTATAACTAATTTATCGAGGCATGAGCTTTTGAGAACAGAGTCCAGTTCATTAGATGCATCTGCATAAACATATCTTTATTTATTTTTTTACACTTTATATTACGCATGCATCCTACATTCATGGTGGATACCATAAAAACATACATACATTAAAAATACATCTGAAATCAAACAAATTAACAGAACAAGATATTATATTACAACTGGCCAAACTGTAAGCATTACATGGCTCAGAATCATAATCCAAGTCCCCCCTTCTGCCCACCTAGTGTGGGAGGAAGCGTGCGGGTTATCCACAGAAAGTGAACATTTCCCCATGGGGAAAAGTGGCAGTGCTAGTGTTAGATACACTAGGGCCCAGGACAGAAACTAAATAGTGGGTCCAGCCAGTTCTGGGCACCCTGACGTTATGCCTCATTGACATCACCCAGCTTTGCCAAGGGGGCCCCTTATGGCACTGGGGTGCCAGGCAATTGCTCTGCTTGCCTTCCCTCAACCTCTGTCCCTGCAACAGAGTGGACACGCCGGAAGGAGTGGAGAGAATGAGACGGGATTTAAGGAAGCTGGAAGAGTGGTCGAAGATATGGCAGCTGAGATTCAATGCCAAGAAGTGCAGAGTCATGCATATGGGGAGTGGAAATCCGAATGAACTGTATTCGATGGGGGGAGAAAGGCTGATATGCACGGAGCAGGAGAGAGACCTTGGGGTGATGGTGTCTAATGATCTGAAGTCGGCGAAACAATGTGACAAGGCGATAGCTAAAGCCAGAAGAATGCTGGGCTGCATAGAGAGGAATATCGAGTAAGAAAAGGGAAGTGATTATCCCCTTGTACAGGTCCTTGGTGAGACCCAACCTGGAGTATTCTGTTCAGTTCTGGAGACCGTATCTCCAAAGAGACAGAGACAAGATGGAGGCGGTCCAGAGAAGGGCGACCAAAAAGGTGGAAGGTCTTCATCAAATGACTTATGAGGAGAGATTGAAGAATCTAAATATGTACACCCTGGAGGAAAGGAGGAGCAGAGGTGATATTTTATTTATTTATTTATTTATTTGAGGTTTCTTATATACCGAGGCACGTTTGAAAAAAACATCACCTCGGTTCACAATATAACATAACTTAGCAACCAGCTTTACAATATTAACATTAACAGGGAGAGGGTTAACAGGGGATATGATATGATACAGACTTTCAGATACTTGAAAGGTTTTAATGATCCAAAGACAACGACAAACCTTTTCCGTAGGAAAAAGATCAGCAGAACCAGGGGGTCATGATTTGAAGCTCCAGGGAGGAAGACTCAGAACCAATGTCAGGAAGTATTTCTTCATGGAGAGGATGGTGGATGCCTGGAATGCCCTTCCGGAGGAAGTAGTGAAGACCAGAACTGTGAAGGACTTCAAAGGGGCGTGGGATAAACACTGTGGATCCATAAAGTCAAGAGGCCGTCAATGAAGAGTGGGTGGCTCGCCAGAATGACGGCTACTACCTGGAGATAATACCCTTATTCAATAAACATACACATGGTTACTGTGACTCCAACATCGCTCTAAGCTTCAACAGCAAGAGGAAATGTGGAAAAAAGGATTTGCACTCACAAAGCGGGGAGTAGCTGGCTTGTTACGGCGGTTACTACCCCAAACCAAATAAGCCTGATACTTCACTTTCAATGCATATCCAGCATAGCTCTCTGCTTCAACGGCAGGGGAGAAGAAAAACTGATACTTCACGCATATCCAGCATAGCTCTCTGCTTCAACGGCAGGGGAAAAGAAAAACTGATACTTCACGCATAGCCAGCATAGCTCTCTGCTTCAACGGCAGGGGAGAAGAAAAACAACCAATAAGTGCTGAATAACATAGTCTGGGTAAAACAAATAAGCATGGGTGTAGCTTGCTTATTGCGGCAGTTACTACCCCTACTACCCCTAACTAATCAAGCTAGATATTTCACTTGGATGCAGCTCCATCACTGCTCTCTACTAGAGATGTGAATCGGAACCAGAATCGGTTCGGATTTCAGTTCCGATTCACATCTCTATATTAATGGTGGGGGTGGAAGGGAAATAGAACCAAAGAGCTAAGAGAAACAGATAAGTATGAGAAAAAAATGTGTGAAGCTTGCTGGGCAGACTGGATGGGCCGTTTGGTCTTCTTCTGCCGTCATTTCTATGTTTCTAAAACCAGCCCTGACACCAGTGGGTGGAATGGTATCAGGGGTATCCTGGCAAAGTATGCATGAGTATCCCTTTGAAAATGAACTATCAGGCCTGTGGGTATAAAGTACCTGCAAACTCAGTGGGCAAACTGAAAATAGCCTCACTTATGTGTAGCACTCCTCCCCCCCCCCCCCTTCACTGGAGGGAGGGGTTTACCTTCAGAGGCTGCGGAGCAGTGACGCATTTGGTGCAGCCCCTGGAAAATCAGGCATGGATTTATGCTGTGGAGAGCAGGATCCCCAGAAAAACAGGTGCTCCAAATAAATTTAAAAAAAAAAAGAATGTATTAAAGAATCTAATTTTAAGTCCAAAAGAAAGGTAAGAAAAATCAGCAAGCCAGTCCACAATTCATGAAACTTAATGCACAGCTTCTCAGACAGTTCAGCATTTCAGAAACTAGTTTCTCACTTTCTCATGTCGTTTGAGCTCAGTTACACTGAAGATTTTTCCCTGGCAGATCCACACTAAGGCCTTTTCTCTGTCTCCTGTAACCCACACTGCTAGCTGCAGACTTGCCTGGACTGGATGGCGTTCCTCTGGGTTAGGAATTCCATGCCTCCCAGCTGGTTTCTAGCCCTTGCCAGAGACAGTCACTGCCACTCTCTCTCTGGCAGAATATCCCTCAACTTCACCAGCCCAAGACTCCCCAGGACCAGCTTCAGATTCTAACACATCAAAAATCCTTTCAATATCTCCTTCCTATGACTCATGGGGCCATACTTTGTACCACCTCCAAAACCCATCCCCTCTACGTTAACTTATACCTGCCTGGACTTTCCTTTGCTGGAAAGGCCCTGATATTACGGTATAGCCCCATTAAATGAGATCCATTTTATGCAACAGTAAGGCCTGTCAGGATGTGGACTGTTGTATTATGAATTCACATGCCTCTCAGATGCTTACCATCACTCAGCCACCATCCTTTATTTTAAAATGTATTTATAGTCCGCCTTTCACACACTTCAAAGTAGATTACATTCAGGCACTGTAGGCATTTTCTTATCCCCAGCTTCTGCATCACATTTCAATGAGGTATTTGTATGCACCACTGTAATATTTACACCATGCGGTGCTGCATTACTCTATCAAAGGATATTGTGTATCTGTACAGGTTTATTTTGTTTTTTAGAAAATGGGGTGATGCCTACTACCTACCTCTGAAAGGATAATTGCACCTAATATTCCCAGTGTGTGAGGAAAGAAAATAAATAGTCCTCTATCAGTTATACATACACTGTTTTATTATCTTGAGCTATCATACTCTAGATAGTGCATTATTGCTTAATAAATTGCCCAGAAATGACCTGAGCTACTGTCTGTATCATTCTGAGACAGCATAACATGAGTTTACCGAAATTACAGTTGGCATAGGTCACTACAGTACACTTGTAATGGCCATGCTAACAGAGATCATGCAATGAGAAGGCATATAGACATTAGACACCACAGTCTGAGCACAACTGGGACCATTTTAAATCCAGACAGCAAATGCTGTCTGTGAAAGACATCACTTGTACATCTCATGAACTTAATATTGAGTACCCACATATTTCATTGATGCTTTATTGTCTATCATTTTTTACACTTCCAAAAGAATACCAGAAAGATTCTTCCTTCTTGTGCAGCTGAATAGTCTGTTGCTTCTCAGTTTGTACAGGAATATAAGCCAGTCATTATTTTTTGACTTGGCAATTTCTTCCTGCTCCTCTGGGTTTTTGGTGCAAATGGAACAGATCTCTATTGGGCTATGGTGCCATAAGCCTTTCCTCTCAGTTACTGAGAGTTTTTAACTCCCTTCCAATTCCACTCAAGCATCACAGCCTCCATCCTTGGCCAGGTGCCAGCAACTGCAGTTCCCTGCAGAATTTGGCTAACGTGGACCCTAAATCTGGTCACAAGGTGCTTCTGCTGAGCTTCCCTCCACCCCCCACCACTATTCCAGGCTTGCCAGATCAGAAAGCAGAAGACCCAATTTGGGAATCGCACCTAGGACTTCTACATGGCCATAAATTTGGAGGGTAATTTAATAATAAGCCATGGAATTTAGGCAATGCCAAAGTGCACACGTTAGGCCAAGTTTCAAAATGAACTGATATGCATAAGTTCATTGTGAAAATTATCCCTAAGAATGCACACAATGCAGGGCATAACTTGTGCAGGTGAATTTACACACTCACCTTTTAAAGTTGGAAATATGAATGTAAATCCCAGCTCCACCCCTCAGAGCACCAATTTTCAGGGTGCATAGAATCATGCATGAAAATGGGTTATGCACAAGCCCCCACACAATTTTATAACAGTCACCATATATGTATAAACCTGTATTTTATGCATGCAAATATATTTGAAAATTTTAGATCTATTATTACTGTTTGATTGATTTCATATTTCATGTTATGCTTTTTAAAGTCTATTAATGATTTATAGTTGATAGAGATGTTGCCAATATTGTCCTGCTGAGACTTAATCACATAAAGAGCACTTACTGCAAGGATCATGACCTCGAAGTTCTTTAATCACCGGTGTGCTTGGAGCCAGTAATGCCGACTTGACTGCTTGTTATGTGATCAAGCTATTGTAGGACAATACTGGCAACATCCCATATCACAGAAAATGTATGAACTGAAAGATAGCACAGACTGTGATTCCACATTCATGGTGTATGTTCGTGTCCATAAATGTATGTGGGTAGGACAAAAAGGGCAATGAAGTTTCATCTGATAGAACATCAAAGTTTAATCACTGGAAAACTGCAAGCCCAAATGGTTCAACATTGTATAGAATGAGACACCATCTTTTGAACATCTCAAGAGGAGCATATTAGAACACATTAAACCACATTGGAGAGGAGGAGATTGGGATAGGAAATTACATTTGACAAAACAATTTTGGATTTTTACATTGAAGGCAGTCTGACCACAGGTATTAAATATAGAGGTTGAGTGGAATTCAGTCATGTAAAGACATGTTTATATTTATAACAGACAATGTGTTGTGGTATTCAGTGCCATGTGATAATTTCCTGGTTTTTGATTGGAGGTAGGCTCTATATGAGAGAGAGTGCTGTGGCTTGTGATTTCACTTCTGGAGAGATATAAGATCATGGCAGAGCTACAGTTGCTTGAGAAAACGCCAGTGAATAGTAAATATGAAAGTAGTTGTAGATGATTATACCATTACAAAAGCCATAGCAATGCTTGTGACTTTTCTTTTATCCACAAATTGATACCTGAGAGTTTAGAAATTCAGTAGTTCTTAGATAAGTGGCTATGCCGGCAGCTTGAGCACACGTGACTCCCTCTCGCTGCTTAGGAACCAGCGGGGATCTTTTATTTAATCGGCTCCCCAAGCGCTGCAAACCTCCGAAATTTAAAAATATCTGCCAGCTGTCTTCCCGCTGCTGGGATTTGGAGTCTGTGAGGTGAAATGGCAAGACGCCCGAAGTGCAGTGGCCTCGATTGTGCAGTCGGGAGCAAAGAGAAAATGGCGATGGAAGGCCCGTGTACAGAGGGGAGCAACTCGGGCCTCCGAAAGACCTTACCAGAGCAGTCTTGGCAGCGCTCGCGGACCAGTTGCACCAAATTCAGACCTCCGTAGATGTCTGCAATCCCATAGAGGCCTATACAGCTGCCATGGCGGGGATTCAGACCACAATCACGGCCCATGAGGAGCGGCTGACCATACTGGAGGCTGGAGTGTGTGAGCTTGGGACCTGACAACCATCTTTAGAAAATAAAATTGAAGATTTGGAGAACCGCAGCCACAGGAATAATTTGCGTATTGTGGGAGTGCCGGAAACATTCTCTGGTGAGGAATTGATTCAGTTGCGTGAAAAATGGATCTCCGAGCAGCTGCAGATCAGTATTGCGGAGAGGCCTATCCTGGTAGAGCGGGCGCACCGCTTAAGGGCGGGGGGGACAAATCAGATGCAACCACAGCAAGTCATCGTCCAATATTGAAATTATATGGAGAAAGTCAAAATCCTGTAAGCCTATCGGAATCTGAGAAATTTCACCTATCAAGAGGCTAAACTTCTACTTTTAGCCGATTTCTCCAATAAAGGATAAGCGGCATGCAAAGAATTTTCTCCATACTGCACCCTTTTGTCCCATTGTGGGATCAAGTTTGCCCTCCAGTACACAGTGAAACTGCGGGTCCTTCTTTCAGATGAAACCAAAATATTTTCTTCTGCTCCAGTGGTTAAAGAATTTCTTGATCGGCTTCCAGGATGAGAAGATCCCTGTTGTGATGTCCTCTTATTCATCCATACTCTTTATGAGATTGTGATTTTCGAGCCGCTTTGAATCCCAGTCACCTGACTTCTGGACTTACTGGATTTGTTTTTCTTTTTGATTCATTGAAATGGTCAATTTCTGGGACAGTTAGAGCTGGGACAGTTTCTCTCTTTTTTTTTTTTTCATGCATGTGAGTCTGCATTTCATGCCCTGTGAGGGATGGGGGACTGGAACCATTTACCTTTGTGCCTTGCCGGTTCCAGGAGCCCACTCTATCAGCGGGCAGAGAAGTAACCATTTTCCTGCCCTTTTTGAGTTGTTTTTTTTGTCGGGGTTGTTGGGGGAGTTGGGTTTTGTATGGCTGTTGTATGTTTGGATGTGAATGGGGTAGTTTGAATGTTGTCCCACCTGCCCAGGTTTCTTTCCCTGATGAGTATCTCCGATTTTTGGGGGGGAAGTGGATCTATGCTGGGTTCAATCTTTATGCCCCCAAAATTTACTCACATAGTTTGTTTTTTTTTGGCTCTTTTGGCCAAAGTTGCTGCCTGGGAAAGGTATGTGATGATAGTTGGGGGAGATTTTAATGTCGTAGATAAATCTCTGTTTGATTACAAGCCACCTAAGCAAGCCCAGGTGGATATGGGAGTGGGCTTTATGTCGCATGCACTGCAATTAATCGATGCCTGGTGTACTCTTCACTTAGAGGATCGGGAGTATACCATTTTTTCTCATGTCCACCATGTATACTCTAGGCTGGACTACATTCTTATTTTGGAATTTCTTTATATTAAGTTGGTGGCTAGTAAGATTCATGATATTCCCTTTTCTGATTATGTTGAATCTACTTCCCACACCTCCAGGCCAGTTTCGGTGGAGGATGCCACCCTATCTATATAACAACAAGCGCTTTACAGTATTTCTTCAAGATAAATGGAAGGAATATGTTGAGTTCAACCTAACTCCAGATGTCGATCCCATCACTTTTTGGAGTGCGGCTAAGACTGTGCTGCAGGTCACATCCTGGCCTACTATTCTCGCGCTAAGCGAGATCAGAACGCAGCTATTTTGGCACTTATTAAGAAGATCATGGCATTCCATCAGGCTCACCAGCAGGATCTGAGTAGGGATATGCGGGCGAGCCTGGATGCTGCCTGTTGGAAATTAAATGCATTACTTGATCTGAGAGCACGACAAAATATTTTGTATCAAGTATAAACTCTATCCATGGGGGGACAAAGCGGGCAAATTGTTGGTCAGGTTGGCGAACTCTGCTGGATGTCTGAGGGGAATCATTACCTGCCTAAGGGATAAGTTGAAGAATCTCACTACCACGTCTATGATTTTGGAAGCTTTTGTCTCTCACTAAGTCCTTGTACACAGCTGGGCCACCTAATGCACAAGCTTATCAGGTTTTTTTTTTTCGGGACCTGGATCTTCCTGTCGTAAGCACACGTTCTCATGCGCTTTTGGAAATGCTGATTCAGGAAATAGAAATTCGCAGGGTGATCCAGCAGCTTAAGCTGCTGAAAGCACCGGGGTCTGATGATCTCAGACCCGAATTTTATAAACTCTTGGGTGATCAGACTTTGCTGCCCCTAAAGAATATGTTTCAGGCAGCGCAAGAGAGGGGAAGGTTTGATAAGCCAGGAAAGGATCCCACCTTAACTTCATCCTATCTCCCTCCTCAATCAGGATATTAAATTTCTGACTGCAGTTTTGGCTCAGAGGGTGAATTCAGTAATCTCAGAAGTAGTCGCCCCAGATCAAATGGGATTTATTAAAGGACAGATTTCTAATACTAATCTCTTAAAAACTCTGCTGCCTGTCCTTTCTCTAGAGGATAACAACCCTAATGGTCTTCTCCTTAGCCTTGATGCTGAAAAAGCATTTGACCGGGTGGAATGGTCTTACCTGCATCAAGTCTTGAAGTGCTACAACTTTGGGGATTCTATGTTGGGCTGGGTCAAATTGTTATATCCTTTCCCCCAGGCCCAGCTGTTGGTGAATGGAACTCTCTCTGAGGCTTTTTCATTAGGTAGGGGTACTAGGCAGGGCTGTCCCCTCTCTCCATTGTTATTTGTCCTCGCTCTAGAGCTGTTGGCAATCAAGCTAAGGGCTCTTCGCTTGTTTCAAGGCATTCAGATAAAGAAAAAATCTATTAAATTAAGCCTTTTTGCTGACAACATTGTTTTATGTAGGAAATCCAGTGGATTGTCTGGGGGAAATTATTACTGTCATTAACCAGTTTGGCTCTTTTTCGGGGCTTAGGATTAACTATGGGAAGTCGGTGGCCTTTCCTTTTTCTCCTACTCTGCTGTCTACATGGGTTGGGTCTTTCCCATTTACCTGGGCAGGATCTAACTTCAAATACTTGGGTATACAGGTGGCACACTCTCTGGAAGATCTCTATGTCCTTAATATTGATGCCACAATGAACCAGGTTAAGGCATAGTTGCTGAAGTGGAAAGCCCTTCCCTGTCAGTGTTAGGAAGGTGTGCTTTAGTTAAAATGTTGATTCTCCCAAAGCTACTTTAACCCCTTCAAATGCTTCCAATATGGCTCTCTGCCTTGACCATCAATATGTATCGCTGTTTAGTGAGCTCATTTATCTGGTGTAACAGAAGGGCGAGGATTGGGCTGGATGTCCTGAGGCTAGACCATAAGAATGGTGGTGTGGCTTTGCCTGACTTTCGCCTCTACAATGTTGCCTACCTATGCTATGTACAAGAGTAGGTGTCTGGTCGTCCCAAGTTTGACATTGAGGGCTTTATGATAGACTGGGTGGCCCCTTTTGACCCGATTAACCTAATACATCTCCCTGCACACAAGCTGACCTCTATGAAATTTTCTGTATTTTGGCTCATGGCGTTGAGGAAGATTTGGGTTTGGTGGCGGGGGCTCACAACGCAGTGGTCTCTCCTTTTTTGTCCTTGATAGGCAACACAAATTTTATACCTGGTTTGGGTGACTCTATTTTTCAATGATGGGACTTTGCAATGTGACTCAGCTGGTGGACACTGACTCGGTTTGTTTCTACTCCTTTGAGCAGTTGCGGGAGGAGTGGGACATCCCAAGGTCCCAATTTTTTGCCTTTCTTCAGGCCCGGCATTACTTTCATAACCTGTCTAAGGGTAATGTCTCTTTTCTTGTCCTTATTGAAGATGAGGAAAGCTTTTTTGAGACTACACCTAAGTTCAATGATTACTATTTGGGCTCGAATTCTCCTCACTGTCATGCCCACTCCTCACCTGATTTGTTTGGCTGGGAAATGGAGTGCAGAAGTTGGACAGGAGGTATCCCCGGAGATGGTAGTTCGTGCCTTTATGTTGATCTATAGATATTACTTTGCTGCCTACATGAGGGAAATGCAGTTTAAGCTTGTGCATAGAACTTACATCTCCAGGGATGAAATTGTGGGATTCAGATCTTTGTTTAAAATGTAAGGTTGCTGTTGGTACTTTATGTCATATGTTCACCGGGTATCATAAATTGCAATCTTTTTGGAGTGGCATCATGTTGTATTTGGATAAGCTGCTGGGTTGTGGTGTCTCTTGGTCGGGGGTCTCTGCATATTTTTGCTTTTGGGATACTAATTGTTTCTTGCCACAAGGGGCAGATGCTTTTTGGCTGTGGCTGTCCTTCTTGCAAAAAAAGCTATTCTGCTGAACTGGAAGTCCAAGGATGTTCCTTCTTTTGATCACTGGAAGGCCTTGATGTGAAAGATGGTGCAGATGGAACTGCTTCGGAAGCGGGACTTGGTTGCTCTTCGACCATCACCTAGTTTTCAAGGCTATTTTGCTTTATTGGAGAAGCTACTCTCCATTTCTTGAAGTATCTTTGTCACTAAAGTACTAGAGACTGGTCCCTTTTGGGCTTCTGGGGTCCTCTAGTATTACTGTCCATGGGGTTTTTGTGGTGGGCTCGTGTGTGAAGTTATGAATGTGTGAGTTGTGAATGTGTGTGATTGAGGGAGTGTATGGTTGTTTAGGGTCAGGAGTTTTTGCTATGTTGGAAAGTTAGGTCACACTGTTGTTATTGTACCAATATATGAGTGCTGGTCGTTTTCTGTATTTGTGCACTATTTAACCCAATAAACATGAAATTGAAAAAAAGAATTTCAGTAGTTCTCCCTGAAGAAGAGCAATTTGAAACACAGCCCTGTGGAAAGAATTTTCATATGCTAAATGAGTGCTGTATTAAATTTTAAGTGCAAATTAAATAAAAAAAAACCATGGCATAACATGGATGCAATAGGATTGGACTTATGATTAAAGGCTAAAATAGAGGCTTGATGCAATATAACTTGGGATGCCCATTTTGATGCTCCTTAGTACTTTATTTGAAACTCTATGGTGTAGACTAGAAAAAAATAAAAATAGAGCATGAGGGAGGATTTTTTTATCCAGTAGGCATTACCATGGCATTGTCTTATCAACTAACCCTAATTCTTGGGTGTGTATGTGTGCAGGATAAAACCATTAGAATAAAAGGTTTTGCTAAAATTGTGTGTTCGAGTAAGAAACCCAGACATGAAGTAGGCATTTTGCATGCAAATAAGCCACAGCTATGTCTGAGAATAAAGCCATGCCTCCAAATCACATATAAGCAGCCCTGACCCGGTGCAATACACTCTACATCAGTTCCCATCAATAGCTGCTAAGCGAAGTGACTTAAACCTTTATCTTAGTGGCCACAATAGCTCTCGCAACTGAAAGCAATTATGCAATGTTGAGGAGTGAAAAAGAAAGAGTGCGTCCAAGTTTTAAGACCAGCCATAAAACATAGGGAGACTATGAAAGTCTGTTTTTAGAGAATAAAGCCCTTAGAGCCATACTGGTTGGCCCTTTGTAGTACAGAATGCAATTCAAACTGCTCTGCATTCCATTTCAAGTGTGCTTTGCTCATCCTTCAGAGATCTAGAGAGAATGAAAAGAAAGGTGGTGTTTTGATTTTGAAACAAATGCTCTATGAATTTGGGCACTGAAGCCATAACCAAGGTTACAAATGAGAGCATTTGCGCTAACAATCCTTTCTATGTTTCTGCCTTCATTGATTTTTTTTTCCTAAGATCTTGAACACAGTAGACCCTGAAATATTTGTGAAGTAGCTGTGGGGGTAGCTGGTTCTTAAGACGCCCGACCCTAAAGAGCACTGCAGGATGCAGGCATAGAAACGCACAACAAGCAGCTGGGGCCAGCATTGCCTGAGCCTCAGCATCTAACTGGAAAGATGGTCTTTTAAAGATCTCTCTCTTCTCCTTGTGCTACAGGCTACAGCAAGGAGTTGAATCCTTTGGGTTCTTTTGGCTCATTTATTTATGATTTATTAAAATGTATAACCCCCATGTTTCATGGATAGTACTCGGTGGTTTACATCAACACATGCATAACCTTAGTTTCACATATAATATACAGAATAACAGTGCGTCAATAAAAACGTTAAAAAAATGATTAAGCAGAACTCATAATTAAGAATAGTGCCAAAAGAAGTAAAAGTCCCTGTGGCACGACATGCAAGAGTTTGTTGCAACACAATATCTAATGCACTATGGAGCATTATCTAAACCTGTGAAATATCTGATTGCACCATTTGTCCTCCTTTCTCTCTTCTAAGCTCTACTTATTAAGGTCTTTCAGTTTCATTTCAAAGGGCTTATGGTGTAAACACTGTTTCATTTTTGTAGCCCCATCTTGGGAATGCCCCTGCTCAGTTTGTCCTTCTAAAAATGCAGCCTCTGGGATTGGACACAGTGATGAGGTTCCAGCCAGGTTTAGGGTAGACACTGCTGCTGAAGCAGAGGAAGAAGGCTGCTGTTGCTAGGACCTTGGTAATAAAGAAAAAAAAAAAAAAAAAAGATCTGTTTCCATGGCTCACAGCTCTTTAATCTTTACCAGCTTGAAAAACATCTCTTTAAAAAAAGCTTTTTTTGCAAAGAGTAATTGCCGTAATTGGCCTGTTATATCTATATTAGAAGATGAGACAGCTTCTCTAACAAGGCTACTTGAAGATTCAAGCACTTGTCCAAATCACTTATACGGGTTAATCAATGTCAAACCTTTACAGGCATTTTCTTTTTTAAAATCTTGAAAAAGTATAACATGACAGAGTTTCTAAGAACAGTAAATGAGTTTAAAAACATACCCCGAAATAAAACATTTGCAAACCCACTGTGAAGGCCCGCTGTCTTTGGGGAAGGAAATAAGCTTACCCTGGGCAGTCCTTATCCCAATCCTGTCTTTTATTCCTTCTGTTTGTCCAAGGGCTTGGAAGAACAAACACAGAAGTTCCTCCTAGCCCAAAATAAATTTTCTGTCCCTCCCTTCATGGCCTTCAGTTTGGGCCTCGAGCTTCCTTAAAAAGGAGCTTACGCTCTTGTAATCCAAACCCTTTTCTGCTAACAGAGATGGAGGGGGTGCAAATCTTTGTATAGGTTCATGAAGGAGCCGAATTGGACCCTTGATGGAAAGGAACCCTGGGTGGGTGCCAAACTCCATGTCACACATCTTGGAGAATCCCAATGACCTGCATTTCTTTGGGGTAGCAGTTGTATTTATTAAATTATTTACATTCTCTTCCCCTTTCTGTGCTGAACAGATAGATATGCAGAGCCCACTGCTTCTGTCCAGGCTAAGCAGGGTGTGATTCTAACTCCACTTCCAACAATACCGCAGAAGTACCAAATGGAAATACTATTCCCACAAAAATTAGGAAAAACGTCTCCTCAAAGATACTGGAGGCTACTAGATTAGATGTAGCTGGCTGAGGTGAAAGGGAGTGTGTGGTGGTAAAGTGTGGGAGTCTGTTGGGCTAGTGCAGAATCAGCGCATGATGGTTACTTCTTGTCAATGAAGAGCCAGCCTGGTCTGGAAGGCAGTGCATTCAATATGGTCCTTGAAAGAAATGTTGACAGGATGAGTTGAACAGTGAGCATATCCAGGGGATGCGATGTAAGATGCAAGGGAGCAGAGAGGGTGGTAAAGAAAGATACGATGTACGCAAGGGAGTACCTGCAAAGGAGTTATGGTTCTCTAAAATACATAGGCACGCTTTATTTAGAGCAGAATCCGAAAGCTTTAAAAAAAAAAAAAAAAAAATTCAGTTTTGCAGAGAAATCCTTCCAGGAAAGCGTGAGTATATAAGAATATCTTCAAGTGTCGGAGATGCTGCACGTGCATGAAAGAAGATGTGGGGGAGATTTTTAGAAAGCCAGCAGAGCTGCAAAGGCAGGAGAACTTCCCTTTTAAAAGTGCCTACAAAGTTTTGTGCCTGCAGTTTCTAAAGGCAGTAAACATCTGGAAAAGAGCATACGTAGATTTGAGTTATCATGGATAAGAAGTAAAATTGAAATCCGTGTGCATCGTTTTGCTCCCCTGATCCCAGGAAACCTCCTTGCAGAACAGTTGAAGAAGGCCCGAATGCTATGGAAGCCTGTGCAGACTTTCAGCCACACCATGGGTCTGAATTTTCAGACAGGACCAATTATCCTCAAAAGGACTTGCTATCTGCTCTTCTGCAGCGATGCACTGGCCTGCAACATTGGCAGAAATTGGGGAAAAAAAAATCCCAATATGTCCTCAAAGTCCAAGCAGCAGATTTTGACTTTATGCTTTTACTCTGCAGTGAGATTCATAATAGTTGGATGAGTGAAGTACGGGGAGTACTCAAATATTTTTAAGTCCTAAGGAATGAAGACAAGAATTCATCGTTGATCACCATAAAAAGGCCAGCCCGATGTCTCTGCGGCGGTGCTGCCTGCTGGCCTAGGGGGAGACCCAGATTCGATTCACAGGCCAAATTCACAGTCCCCCGGGGAGGGGAGGGGTCTCAACCAGCACACAATGACAATACCTAGTGGCCAGACCCAAGAAGCAGATGTATGGGGTTTTGGAGGGAGCCTTGGTTTGTGGCCCTTGGACATAGGGGTTGAGGTTAAGTGGGGGGGGGGGGGGGAGAGAGAGTGTGGAGGTGTTTGTGGTGGGATGCAGAAAATATGGGCAAAGCCCTGGGCAGCTGCAAATGAAGGCCCATTCCAACCGGGCTGGAAAACGCAGAGGCGGAAGAGAAAACTGCTGAGCCGTAAAAAGATACTGCATTAAACTGTATTTTTATTATGAAAGCACCTGCTGAGAACAAAATTTTGAGATCGACGGGCTAGAAGTATTAGTAAATAAATAAATAAATCTTAGGTATCTTATTTTTATTGCCAGCAGAATTATGGAAACTAATTTGCTGCCTGCAGGGTAGTTGACCATTTCTGAGTTAGCTGTAAGTTAGCAGAAGCTATGCGTAGGTCTGTGTCCTACATTTCAGTCTCTTTCATGTTGCTGTTTCTATTGTGGCATGGAAGAGAAGCCTTGATGCTTTCCGAACTCTACTGAGGCTACCCTGCTGTCAGAAATAAAGGTCAACAAAGAACAGACAATATTTCTGCAATGCCTGCACTAATTTTCTACGAGCACAATGCCCGGGCAGTCTCAGAAGTTGGAAGACCATGTATGGTATGAAGTAACCACCTGCAGTATTTCTAGCTGTAGTATTGAATTACCTCAAACCTTATTACCCTCAGAATGTATTTTGTTACATCTTTATGAATTCTTCCGTCGTTTCCTGGTAACCAGTACTCAAGCAACCGGAGAAGATTGTGCGTGGTGAACCTTTGGGACTGTTTTGCTTTGTCTTGCTTCTGTTTTTGTTTTATTTTTTTACAGAGATTTTTTTGTCTTCTGAATTATTGTGGACTCTAGTAAACTATTTTTTTGGATTGAAACACAACACATGGTATGGGCGATTATTATTATTATTATTTTTTTTTTTTTTTAATCCCCTGGGAATTCCACTCCACAAAGCATGAATCCATACATTTCCCGAACTATGCACTGAGTGACAAACAGCTTAGCAATCTCTGAAAGCGATGACAGAAAAGTACCACTTGGCCCATCCAGTTATTCCTGTCCACACTCTATAGCTAAGCCAGGCAGTGAGACAATATATAGTATATCATAGCTTTTTCATCTTGCTCCTTTGCACTTTACCATCTTAGATAGAATCCACATAAGACATCCCCTTATTTAATTTTCCCTAAGCAACCCTCCCTTCCCAAGTCTAACCACAAAGCTTTGCAATAATCTAAATAGCCACAAATACTAGCGTGGCCTCCTAGGTCACCAAACCCTTTTTGGATAGTAGCCTGCAGCCACCATGCTGCTGCATCAAACTTGTAGACACAGAGTACAAATACGTATTTAAAATCTTTTCTATACCGTCGTTTAGTAGTGCACCATCACAACGGTTTACAGGGCGGCACGCGGATATGTATTTGATTAAATTCTTACTAACAAAGTGCCAAAACATTTACGGTAACAATTTCATAATCTAAGGTATACAATGTGAGATCTGGATCTTGTCTTTTATATGATTAATAGGAAATCATACAATAATTGAACTTTAAGCTGCATGTTTCTTAAATTATTCTATAATGATGGATATACAATTATGCTAATAGGGTGCCTGCATTTCTAGTTATGACTGTACTTAAAGCCTGCCAGTTAATTCTATCATCACACTGGCAGTCTTCAGAGAAGTCTTACCTTTGGTGCTAAGGTTTTTATTTATTTTGTTGCTTCTGTTTTTGCCATGTGCTTGAATAATCCTTAACTTGTTCTGAATGGGTAAGGGGAAGAAGTAGAGGAGCTGGGTGGAGATAGGATGCTGCTATTCAGACATAGGCCTGTCCCACCAGTAACTGAAGTAATCCTGGGTCCAGAGCAGCTCTGAGATGAGTGCCTTTACTAAGACTAGCAGCACTCTGCAGAGAAGCCTCACTTTGGTTGATCAGGAGGGTTCCTTGCTTCTCACACTAGTTCTGCATACAGCTCTGGAAAAGGCCATGCTGACTGGATGGTATTGTAAAAGGCCACTTCTGACGCACAAGAATTTTTTTTTACCAGAAGTTCATGCATCTCTCTTTCTAATATTTTGTTTTGTTCAGTCTGAGACTATTCTCATCATCATTGTTTATTTCCTCATAGGGGAATCATTCCAATTCCTTTAGCATTTTGATTGCCCTTCTCTGTACTTTTCTAATTCTGTTATATCTTTCTTGAGATGGGGTGACCACGCTGTGGTCGTACCATGAGTACTGACAATGAGAAGTTATGGGAGGGGAAACAAGACTGCTGGGGCCTGGAAGGGAACTGGGAAACAAGACTAATGGGAAGAGGGAGGTCAGAAGGGAGAAAAGGCTGAAGATCAAGACAGCTGGAGAATGGTGTCTGGGAGGTTAGAAGGGGCTTGGGAGCAAGACTGCTGGGGAGTGAGGGGGGGCTCTGGGAGTGGAGAGGGTGCTTGGGAGCAAGATTACTGAAGTCTGAGCAGCAAGACTGCTAAGGATCAGTATATGAGAGCCAAAGAGCCTGTGTGTATGTGCATGAGAGTCAGAGAGAATCTCTGTGTGTGCGTGTGTATGAGAGCCAGAGAGTATGTATATGTGTGAGGGAAAAAGAGTGTATATTTGTGAGATAGAGCCTGTGTATGTGTGTGAGAGAGGAGGTTTGTATGTAAGCTCATGTGTGTTAGAAAGAGGTGTGTGTGTGTGTGTGTGTGTGTGTGTGTGTGTGTGAGAAAGAGAGAGAGGGGGGGTATGTGTGAGAGACAAAGAGAGGGAGGGTTTATGTGTGTGTGTGTATATGAGAGAGAGGGGTATGAGAGAGTGTATGTGTGAGACACAGAGAGTGGATAAAGTTTGTGTAACCCCCCCTTCTCCCAATCTATGACAATCTCAGGGTGATTGTGGGGGATTTTTATTCCTTATTAGTTTCATTATTGGATGTTATTTGGTGTTTTGAAATGTTATATTGGTGTTTTGGGAAATGTATAAATATTTTTATAAGGTTTTAATTATTGGATGTTCTATTCATCATCTGTTTTGAAATATGTACTTTTTTTTTATTAATATGGTTTTACTTTTGTGATTGTTTTATTTTTCTTGATTTTGTTTGTTGGTCTTTCTGTGTTCTGTATGTGTGACCAAGGTGAGGCGTTCTGCTAGTGTATAGTTTCTGTGTAGGGCTCTAGTTCTGCTTTTAATAGGAGTTGAATTGGTCTTCTAGAGCCTGTGTAATATTTGCAATGCTGATCTTTCCTGGTTAGGGTTGTTGCTGTTTGAGTCCTAGGAGCTAGTGTTGTTTTGATACAGCAGATTTATATCTTGGGGTAAACTATATTCTTGGCCGGCTTTGGTAGCTTTTACAGCACTGTTTAATTATTATCGAAAATACTGTACGTGAGCTATTGAGACAATGAAGGACCCTTCCTTACATCTGAATGCCTCTTATCTGACATCTGAAGAAGGGACCTATGTATTTTTAACAGTAATAACTGTTCATTGAATTACTCATGTCCTGCATTTTTCTTATTTCCAATTTGCTTATGACAATACTGTACTCACTGTACTACAGCGTGGGCCGTGGAAAAGTAGCCTGCCTGCGTGGCACTGGTATTGGAGGCAGGCTACTTTTCCATGGGCCACCCTGTATTTAAAATTCTACTTGCAAACATAATATATTTTTCTGTGTTTAAATTTTAAAATTATATATGAGGGTGTCAAAGGAAGTATCCAAATACTTTAGGTATGCCACTGCCCCCTCACCTCTTCATCCCTCCTCCTATCCAGTCTCCCTGCTCCCACCCACTTGCTCTCTCTCTCTGCTTTCAAAACAACAAAGACTCAGCGGCCCCAACATAATACCATATTATACAGGTGCTGCAGAGACTGTCATTTTTCTTGTATAACATAACAGACCTCACTCTCCACAAGAGCAATGACTGGACCCAGCTTAGTCTAAGAGGAAGTATAAGTCTCTTTCTAGTGCTCCAGTGTTGTATTGCATGCAGAGTCTGGCTTCTTGAGGTTATCATTATAGTTTCTGTCTGTATATTCCTGTTTTTAATTTGTGATCACTTTATTTTGGATTTGTCGAGGACCATTTTGCCTGTTTGACTGAGGTGTGGTATTCTGCTAGCATGCCGTTTCTGGTAGGAATCTGTAGCGGTCTTGTTTATTGCATTTTCCCAAAAGCAAGTGTATTGGGGTTCTAAGACACAGTGTAATATTTGCAGTACTGCCTAATCACAGGTAGAGTTGTTGCTTTTGGAGTCTTGGGAGTTAGTATTGCTATAGTATGGCAGGTTTGCTACGATGTGCTGAGTGTTTTTTCCCCCATGATTTTGTTTTTCACAATGTGCCTGGTAGTGGAGGAAATTTGTGTTTCTTTTACTTTGATAACACCAGAATCTTTTTGTATGGTAAAGTGTATGTTGTGGTTGAGGACCCAGCTAGTCTAGGGAACCCCCACGGGATCAGGCCAGGCCTACAGGGCAAGACATAACTAAGCTAGGGAATCTTTTGATTTATATCAGCCACCTCTCCCGCAGGTTGAGCCCTTGGGTTCTGGCAGCCGGCAGGACAGACAGATGCTGAGGTCAGGCTGGACGAGACTGGAGCTGAGGCAAAGCTGGAACCAAAGGCAGGCGTGGAACGAGTCTGGAAGTGGGTGCAGGGAGGCTTGGCACACTGAGGCAGGCTGGGACAAACAGAACAGGACTGGAGATGCAGGCGGATGCGGAGCAGGACTGGAGACAGAGGCTGAGCAGGACTGTAAGTGAAACAAGACTGGGTGAGGAACAATAGCCGGATACTGGGACAGGACAAGACAGACAAGTCAAAGACTAGACCAGACAGATAACACAAAAGGCCAGCAGAGGCCCCAGAGTAAGGCCAAAGCAGAAGGCCACTGAGCAAAACGAGAGCAGAAGGCTTTGGAAAGCCACAGAGCATTCAGAGACGTGGGGGCCAAGCAGGGAGCCTAGAATACTCGATGATAAGGCCCTGAGTATAACAAGAGGAAGGGTTAAATAGTATGGACCCTGCAGAGTCATGGTATCATGGTGGCAATGACTGGAGAGAGGGGAAGAGCAGCTCTCTGAAAGCCTCTGGCGGTTGAAGGCTGATTAACAAGCAGAATCACAAACACTGTAGGGGAAAATATCCTACTCTACCCCTACTGTTAGAGGTGTCTATTGGGGGGTGGTCTGTGACATTTCTTTTAGTAATGCTGTTTCTGTCATTTTCTTTTTTTACCTCTATGCCTATTTTCTGGCACCAAGCATTTAATTGATCTGGGAATGAATAATTATACTCTGATATATGCAAAGAATGTATATAAGATAGAATAATTTCCTATGAATGTAAAGTAAAATATTGGCAGTGAGAATGCGGGCGGAACTTGGGGCAGAGTTGGGATTGAAGCTGTGATGGATGGAGCTTGGTTGTCCCTCCACCAACCAAAAAGGCATTCTTATGCCTTTTTGGCATTCTGTTCATCTGAAGAATATTCTCACAATAGCAAAATGTATGTGGATACAAAATGGCTTGTGTGCTTTACCCTGCCAAATCTGCAGATGTGCTTAGGAGGGGAAAATGATACATGTATATTGGAACATTCAATGTATGTACATACTATTCTCCCCTGACCACGTTATGCCCTCGGGAACACCTACATTTAGAGTAGCTAGATTTAGCCACTCTGTGTGAAGAAATTTAGAATCAAGGGATCCAGCCACCTAACCAGATCCCCTTTGAAAATTATCCTCAATATGCTTACTAAAACGCATCAGTCAGAGAAGATAAAATTCCTATAAAATGCATAATTAAATGAATGACCATATTATAATGTATAAGTAATTATATTTGCAGTTGACTCTTAGTATAGTACCTTTGATTTCCTATCACTATAAGCATATGCTTCAATTTTCCCAACCTGAAATGCAAATCAGAAAGAATGAGAGAGTAATTATTTTGTCTTAATTGCTAACTTGAGTTTTATGGAAAATTAATTAGTGCTGTCACCTCAAAAGTTTGACTCTGCCATAACTCTGTTGGCTGCGATGGTCTGTATATGTTAACAGTTTATGCACATCATCTGGAGGCCCCTGCACTTTTTGACGCAACCTTTACTAGAACAGAGTTTTCCATTTTACAGGAATTGTATTTCGCATCTGGCATCTATTAAGTTGAAAGGTGCATTCCACAAAGAGGGACTGAGCAGAGTTGATTTAATGTGTGCTTCATAATTAGGGCTGATGCCAATCGATACTAAGTTGAAGAATAGTTGTAAGTCGAGACAGGAAGAAAAAGCTCTCATGAATCCAAGTGACATATTGCCTAATACCAGCAGAATGCAAATGGATTGTTTTTTGAATCAGAAGAGAGAATCGATATCATATCAGCTCCAAAATTTGTTTTCTTGGATACAATGTACTTTGAAAATAGTATAAATTCAGGACAGGCTGTTATATTTTTCTGGAATAAATCTACATACTTTGCAAACAGAATAATAATTCTATGTAATGTGTGAAGATTTTGACAAACTAATTTTTTTAAAAAGCACCAGGACCCTTGTTGAATGTCTAGGGAAGTGAACAGAAAGAGTTACTTTGTGCTTGTGCGTTGAAGTGACGGAGTGGTTGCCTGGGAGGTTGCATCATGGAGAATGAGAAATAATCAGGTTATTACTTAATTTTCATGGAAAAATAATATGGAGCCAAGCCAGAGGCATTGAATAGATGTAGAGTCTTGTGCAGGAAGGCCATTGTGATTTCGGGACATTGAAAAATTGTATCTGCACCCCCTTCCCTCTTTGGCAATTTTCTTGTATTTGAAGCATTATTTTTGTAAGTTGGCTGTCAGTCTTCCTGAAGTTATATGGACAGTATTTGGTATATCATCAGCTATGATGAGGAACAGCAGAAACAACAGAGGGGGAGGAGCAGGAGGTGGTATTAATTGTATTAGGGGGGGAGAAAAATTGGTAAAATTTGGAAACAAGGGTGGATAATAATATATCATCTAAAATGCCTTCTGTTCAATAGGTTCTCTCTTGCAGACGTAAATCAGAAATATGCATAAGGACCTGGACAGTAAGCCATTGCCTTTAAGTAAAAATTAAATGAGAATTTGTGTCCTACTTTCTCATATTCTTTCCTCACTGCAAAGGGTACATTCACCTCTGTTTCGGTCTCTTTGAAAGCACAATTAATTCTGTTCTCAAACTGCTAAATCTAAAAGGTTATTGCTTCTAAAAAGAAAAGAAAACAAAGCAAACCCTCTGAAAAGTAGTTGGAGTTTTCACTGTTTCTTTGGATTTGCTCTCTCCATTTTTAAGAATTCCATTAAAAAAGGTTTAAGTGTTCCTTACTTATGCATCAGAGTCTCCACAGATACCTGATGTGTGATGTCAGAGAGAGGAGGACCATGTAGTGTTCCCTGACACTCACTCCCCAGTGGAAGGTGCCCTATAAGGAAAGTGTTCAAGAAATCACAAGCACCCACTTTGGCTTGCATTCCTTCGTCCAGGCTTCCATCCTGGGAATGCGGCTGAGGCTCAAGGTTGAAGTCCTCAGGCCTTCCATGAGAAGAGAGATTTCTTGGGGTCCAAGAAGGATTCTGAGATTGACAGAACCAAAAGAGGTGAAGAATAGTGAAAGGGGTGTGTGAAAGGACCTCACTACCCCTTCCTTAACGTGTGTGGGACCAGGCTAGGTGCCTATTCCACCTTAAATCCCACAGAGTGTGGGACCCTGCTAGGTAGGAAGAGTTCTGTGGTTGGGACCCAGCTGGGATCAGGAAGTCTCCGCCTCTTCAGGAGAAGGCAGCTCCTAAATACATTTGTCCTAAATAAAGCTTTGTCCTTTGCTGCTAGAAGGTAGGCAGTATTCTATTGATTGTATGTTGAGAAGTGTAAATAAACTTAGAATCTGTTAAGAAAAGGTTGGAGTCAGCGTGGTTTCTGGCTCCAGCCTAAGAAAGTTGCTCGGCCATCCTACAGGGAGTTAGTCCCCTACTTCTTGCATTTCACTGAAGATTTGCCTGAGGTTTGCAGAATTGATTTCTGGTTGGAGTCAGTGTAAGGACTGCCAGACTGGAGATCTACTTTCAGAGTTGCTGCTTGGAAGGAGTCAGCAGAAGCATTTTTGTTTAGGAGAGTGTACAAATTCATTTTCTTGTGAGCAGCATAGTGGAAGGGTTAGAAGGAAAACTTTGTCTTTTTGTGAATGACACTAAGATCTGCAATAGAGTGGACACACCTAATGGAGTAGAGAGAATGAAAAGTGATCTAAGAAAGCTTGAGGAATGGTCAAAGGTTTGGCAGTTAAGATCCAATTCCAAGAAGTGTGGAGTCATACATCTAGGGTGCAGAAATCCAAAACAGCTATACGTTGTATCGTTTGACGCTGCTGACCCGCTCCGACACCATGGCTTCTCTTTGCAGCTCAGACGCCACCGCTCCTATGCACACCCATAAGCGCAGGAACGTATCCACTCCCCTTTCTTGAAGGTTCCGTGGCAGGAACAGAGCCATGGTGCCATCTCTTGATGTCATCAGCACTCCACTATTAATACCCCCAGCCAGTCACTCTGCTAATGCCTCAGCAACAGGCCCTCCTGCCTTGCAGTGCGTGTTGCTTCTCCTCTGTGCCTGTCTTTGCCTTGCCCCCCCCTTGCCGTATCCTGGTCTTTTTGTGTACTGCCTTGGTCTTAATGTGTCTGTCTCTGCCTGATTCCCGGTTCTGACCTCTGCCTTGGACTTCGCTTCTGGATCAGTACCTGCCTTATCCTCTTCCTGTACCTTGATACTGTCTAACTGCCACCTGCCCTGTCCTTAGTCTAGATTTTGACACAGCCTGATTGCCGCCTGCTCTGACCTTGGCCTGGAATTCTACACTGCATGCTCACTGCCTGACCTGACCACTGCCCACTAAATGACTTCCTCCGACCATTTCTTACAGGACACTCACCCAAGCCCTGTCAGCCTCTGGAATCCAAGGGCTTAACCCACGGGGAACAGGGCTGGTAATAGGTGAAGCCCTAGTACCTGTCTCAGTAAGAGTGAGTCAACCTGCTGTTGGCGTGAGTCTAGTAAGTTCGTTTGATAGGCTGTGCCAACCACGCCACTGGCCAAGGGCTCATATCTGTGACAATATGCTGAGGCCACGAGCTAAGTGGACTCATCCCTGACTCAGGCTATTTCAGGCTTGGCACTCCAGGTTCAGCAGCAGCAAAATCAGCTTACTATAAGGGCTTGCGGCCTGAACAGAGGTCATGCAGGTCCATGTACCCACACATGCACCAGTACATCCTCTCATGGAATCGATGTGGCTCCCGGGACTCATGCCGCATTTATCACCACCACCCAGGTATGAAAGAGATCCCCACTTTATCAATCAGTGCAAAATGCACTTTGAGCTGCAGGCTGCCAGCTTCCCTGCTACCTCTTCATGTACCTGGATGACATCCTCATCTTTTCTCACTCCTTGGCACATATTGCGTTTGTGGCTGCTCTATGCCCTCACTCCACCCTCTCTACCTCTGTGGCGACTCCCTCCGAGTCTGATGGCCGGCTTCCTGCCGCAGCGTCTCCATGCTGCTTCTCTCCGGCATACCCAGACTGGCTCGACGCTGCGGATCCACCATGTTCCTGAGGACGTAGGGCGCACGCTCCGAAGTATGTACCAGCAAGGGCGCGAACCTCAGGGGCGTCTCCCTGTATTGACGTCATCCGCTTCCAACATAAAAGGTCTTCACTTTCACTTATGATTTGAGTTAGCAAGGACGGACGGACAAACGAATAACATACGGATTCGTCCAAGCTACTCTGCCTCCTCGGACTTACCAGAGGTACCCGCTCCTCGGGGGCTTCGCTTTCTTTTCTCTATTTCAGATTGCAGATAGGAACCGGTACTCGCTCCTCGAGGGCCCATGTTCCTGAAGATTTGCTACTGCCTGGAAGCTATCGCAGATACAGACATTCATGAGTTACCACCACTCTCTCAGAGCTTTCCCTGGAACCAGGTACTCGCTCCTGGAGGGCCTAACTCTTTCCAGCTACTGAGCCTCCTTAAGAACATATGTGAGATTGTCATCTACTACTGGCTATGTATTCAGCATACCCTGTCTACTCACAGGGCCGGTGCAAGGGTATTAGGCGCCCTAGGCGAAACGTCAGCTATGCCGCGGGGGGCGGCATAGCTGACGTTTCGTGTGTGTGTGTGTGTGTGTGTGTGTGTGTGTGTAAGTTAATTGTGTGTGGAGGCGGGGGGGCCGCCTCCACACACAATTAACTTACATTGTGCATTAATGAAAATAGCGAAGTCTGTATTTATAACAGAACATTTATTTGACATTTTTATGTCATGTAAACCATTGAGATGATTTGTCTTATCGACAGTATAGAAACTCTTTTATAAATAAATGGTGGGACAAAGCACAGACACATACATACACACCCTCAAACAGGCTCCCTCTCTCTCTTGCACACACACACATACACCCTCACATACATTCCCTTTCTCTATTGCACATAGGCACTCTCTCTCTCTCTCTCTCTCTCTGGCAAACAGGCTCTGCTCTCTCCTTCAGATGCTTCTCCAAAGTTTCCTTCCTCAATCTCAATTACTTCCTCAATCTTTCCCTATTGTCTTCTCCAACCATCTCTTTCTCCCTCCAGGCCCTATCACAGTCCCTGTTCTTTCTCCCCTCAGGGCTATTCCTCTTCCTTTTTCTTCCCTCAGGGCTATTCCACCTCCTCCCCACCCCCCCTACCTCCATCTAATGGCCCAACCATTATTGTCCTGAGATCCCCCCTCCCTCCCCAGCAGAGGAACAGGCCAAGCTACTACAGATCCCTACAGAGAAACCACATGCTAAAAGAATGCTTCATCTCAGTCTTTGCATGCAGAACACAAACTCTCACCAAATACAGAATAAAGCCACATAAAGTATAAATAGAAATGCGCAGACAAAAACTAAATTGTAAAATGTATCACGCCAGACTCTATACAGTGCAACAATGGAAAAACAAAAATGTCACCATTCTTCATGAAACAATCAATAAAATCAAGATATATAAATCATGAATCATAATATCATACTAATAAAATAATTTCAAAACAGCTGATGAATAGAATATCCAATAATTAAAGACTCAAGCAAATTTTGAAACCTTTATCAAAACACCAATAAAATATTTCAAACAGAAGACATCACACACTATCCAATAATTAAAATGGTAGTCAGTCAAGAAAAATGAATTTTAAAAGCCACCTTTACTTACCCTCTCCAGCAGTTCTCCTACTTCTTTCCCTTGCAGGCCACACCAGAAGCAGCAGTAGCTGCTGAAGCTGTAATCATGGTCCTCTTCCTTAGGGACCACAACCAGTCTCTTCTCTCTCTCTCTTTCTCTCACACACACACACACACACACACACACACACACACACACACACACACACCAATCACACCCTCAAGACCAGTTTCTGTCTCTCACACACCAATCATCTCCCCAACCAGTATCTCTCTCTCACACACAAGCACACACATACCACCAGTCATCTCCCTGTTCAGTTTCACACATATGTCGCCTCTCTGGCCAGTCTCTCTCAATCACACAATGCTCTCGCTCCCCTTACTTATACGCAGGATTTCAATCACACACATGCCCTCCTCTCACAGCCACAAGCCAGCCAAAAACATGCTCCATCTCTCTCTCGAACACACGCATTGACTCACACAAGCACCCTCCCTGACTCACATATACACCACACACACAGAAGCACCATTCCTTTCTCACAAACACACACACACACAGAAGCACCATTCCTTTCTCACACACACACACACACAGAAGCACCATTCCTTTCTCACACACACACACAAGCACCATTCCTTTCTCACAAACACACACCCACCCAGAAGCGCCATTCCTTTCACACACACACACACACAGAAGCACTCTGCCGATCTAAGGCCCCCAGCTGAACAGCTGGTCTCCGGCGGGGGTTAGCAGCACCGGTGTTCATTTTTTCGCTGCCGCCGGCCACAATTTTTATTTCTTCGGCCCCCACTGCTTGGTCTCTAGCAGGGGCTGACTAGGCGGCGCCCATCTTCGTTTCTTCGGCTCTCGCGGGCTTGGTCTCCCGCGGGGGCTGTCTGGGAGGCGCCGGGCTGGCCCATCTTCTTTTCTTCAGCCTCCGCCGGCCACGATTTTTATTTCTTCGGCCCCCACTGCTTGGTCTCTAGCGGGGGCTGACTAGGCTGCGCCCATCTTCATTTCTTCGGCTCTCACAGGCTTGGTCTCCCGCGGGGGCTGTCTGAGAGGCGCCGGGCCGGCCCATCTTCTTTTCTTCGGCCTCCGCCGGCCACGATTTTTATTTCTTCGGCCCCCACTGCTTGGTCTCTAGCGGGGGCTGACTAGGCGGCGCCCATCTTCGTTTCTTCGGCTCTCACGGGCTTGGTCTCCTGCGGGGGCTGTCTGGGAGGCGCTGGGCTGGCCCATCTTCTTTTCTTCAGCCTCCGCTGGCCACGATTTTTATTTCTTCGGCCCCCACTGCTTGGTCTCTAGCGGGGGCTGACTAGGCGGCGCCCATCTTCATTTCTTCGGCTCTCACGGGCTTGGTCTCCCGCGGGGGCTGTCTGGGAGGCGCCGGGCCGGTCCATCTTCTTTTCTTCGGCCTCCGCCGGCCTCGATTTTTATTTCTCCGGCCGGGGCTGGCTGGGTACAGCTATTATTACTTCAATGGGCCTGCGAGGTTGCAAACACAAATTCGCCACCTACCTTGAATTGATGGAGGTCACTGGGCTGAATGCAGGCTGCACGCGGTCGAGACCACGTGACCAGCTAGACCGGCCCACCGGGGGAAGCCCGATCCCCCGATAGGTCAATCCGCCCCTGCTGGCTGAGCAATCAGATCGGGTCTTGTTAATTATCATGGCCGGCGCCATGATAATTAATTAAATCTGTCTTTGGGGTGGGCTGCCGGCAGCGGCTCTTTTATTTTTATCGGGGGGGGGGGGGGGGGGCGGCGGCTTAATGCAGCTCTTTTATTTTTACCGGGGCAGGCTACGGCTCTCTTAATTTTACCGGGGCAGTGCCGCCCCCGGAAAGCTGGCGCCCTAGGCGACTGCCTAGTTCGCCTAGTGCTTCCGCCGGCCCTGTCTACTCACTATCTATAGTCTTTCTACAGCTCAGCAACCCTGGGATCGCAGTTCCAGTATCTGAGGGACTTCAGCCCTGCCGGGCATATCAGCTCACTACTGCCACCTCTGGTGGTTCTACTAACCTGTCTAATAAAAGAACTATCTGTGTCTGTCTCCATACCCAAGCCTAGTGTTTGCTCGCTCAATCACTCTCTCTCTCCCCCACCCCGGGAACTCGCGGCAGCAGCAGCCTCCTCCCAACGCTAACCTCCTTCATTTTCAGCCCTCGCGGAGGCGGAGTCCCATCGGCCGCGGTTGAAGCTCTTCATTTTCCTCCGAGCCGCGCTGCAGTCTTCTTTTCGGACACTAGCGTGGCCTCTTCTTGCCGCGCACGCACCCGATACTCTCCACTTCCTCTTCCGGGCTGCGGGGGGTGGGGGGGGGAGCGGGAAGAAGAGAGCACGCCGGTGCTGCTGACTCCAGCTGTCCTGCCGCGTTCTGCCCGGGCTGACAGCATTTTAAGCCCGGGCGGAGGAGGACCGGGGAGCAGCTGGGTCAGCGGGAAAGTGTGGCGACACTTGTCTGCGAGCCAGATGCAGCCCTCAAAAGAGCCATATCTGGCTCGCGAGCCATGGGTTCCCGACCCCTGCTCTATTGCTATATTAAAGAGCGTGCAATATATCTCCGTTGTTTAGTAACATGGGCAAAAACATAATAATATACTTCCTAATATTCAATGCTCTTTAACATTGAGTGGATATTCCTGTGTCTGGTAATGGCTATTTAGAACACACTGGGGCGGATTTTAAATGTCCTGCACGCCGGCGCGCCCATTTTCCATAGGCCGCCAGCGTGCGCAGAGCCCCGGGACGCACGTAAGTCCCGGGGCTGTCTAAAAGGGGCGTGTCGGGGGCGTGTCTAAGATGACGCGGCGTTTCGGGGCGTGATGCGGCGTTGCGGGGGCGGGGCGTGGTCGAGGCCTCCGGACCAGCCCCCAGGTCGGGTGATCGCGCGCCAGCAGCCCGCTGGCGTGCGTAGATTTACGTCTGCTTTTAGCAGCGTAAATCATGAAACAAAGGTAAGGGGGGGGTTTTAGATAGGGCCGGGGGGGGGGTGGGTTAGGTAGGGGAAGGGAGGGCGAAGGAAAGTTCCCTCCGAGGCGCTCTGAAATCGGAGCGGCCTCGGAGGGAACAGGCAGCGCGCGCTGGGTTCAGCGCACGCAGGTTGCACAAATATGCACCCCCTTGCGCGCGCCGACCCCGGATTTTATAAGATACGCGCGGCTACGCGCGTATCTTATAAAATCCAGCATACTTTTGTACGCGCCTGGTGCACGAACAAAAGTACGCGATCGCGCAAATTTAGAAAATCTACCCCACTGTGTGCTTTTCTTTTCTAATGTTACTTTCTGGCTCGTCTAGCCCATATTCTCACCTGAATCAAAGCACCTCTTGTCTCAGTGGTCTAAGTTTCCAAATCAAAAACCAAGTGAAAAGTCTTGGTGTTATTCTAGATAGCACACTTTCCTTCTAACCTCAAGTTAAGTTATCAAACAAGGTTTTTTCAGATTGCATGTTCTTGTCAGTTTAAGGAAACTTCTGCATCCTCCAGAGTTCCACACCATATTGCAGGCATCTATTTGTCCTATACTTGATTACTGCAATAGCCTCTACACTGGTCTTCCTCACTCAACTATACGTCCTTTACAGTTATTAGTAAACTCAGCAGCCCGCCTCATCACTGGTTTGCATCATTTTGAGCATATTACCCCGGCCCTGATTGAATTACACTGGCTTTCTATTCATGAAAGAGTCATATTTAAACTGGGAATGACAATATTCAAATTAATCAATAATCAATCCTGCCCTTGGATAAATGCAATACTAAAATTTTACCAGCCTGCAAGAACCTTGTGTTCATCTAAGTTGGGACTTTTAAATGCTCCTTCTCCACATTTATTTATTTATTTATTTAAACATTTTTATATACCAGCATTCGTTGTGGACATCATGTCGGTTTACATTAAACAGGTTAAGTTTGGAAAAGTACATTGTAACAGGGAAGTCAAAACTGGGGCAGGGGGTAACGAAAGGAAGCTAAGAAAAGATGCAAAAAACAAAAGGTTCCTCAAGGTGAGGAGATGGAATATAACACATGTGGCATGCTTGCACAATATCAGAGAATGCTCCTTTTTGGTGGCCAGCCCAGAATTCTGGAGTCCCTACCAATAGAAATCTGCCAGTGTGTTTCAGTCAAGACTGTTAAGGGACTCCTTAAGACCTTTTTTTAAGCTCAGTTATTTTTAATTTGTTTACTTTTTTTGCCTTTTTCTCCTCTCATGATTAATTTGTCTTAATTCCACTACGGCAGTGATGGCTAACCTATGTCACGCGTGTCATAGGTTAGCCATCACTGCCGAGACGTTTTTGCTGACACGCGCGGCACAGTGCCCTTCACTAACGGAGGTAAGATGGCGCCATTCGTGCCGCGCTCTCAGTAGGAGAGTTGCCCCGCTTCCGGATGCTGTCAGGTAGTGAAGCCAGAGCAGCAAGCAGACAGTGTCAGCATCCGGAGGCGGGGCAACCCTCCTACTGAGAGCGCGGCACGAACGGCGCCATCTTACCTCTGTTAGTGAAGGCAGTGAAGCCAGAGCTCCCATCCGCAGACTTGCACCCAGGCAGCTGGAAACACTGGAACATTTGTCCTGTAAGCGGCAGATGGCTCCTGGGAGATAGGAGAGTCATCTCAGGCGTGTGTGCTCCTTACACACATGCCATTATCTTAAAGCAGGTACCAAAATCTACCGTGCTGCCAATGTACCCACCACAGTTACCGCTCAGCAATACTGGGGAAAGGGAACACCTCATCTGAGACAGTTAACCCTGCCAAGACCTCACTGTGCTACCACTGTACCCCACTACAGTTACTGCTCAGCAATTCTGGGGGAAGGGAACACCTCATCTGAGACTCCAGTCTAGTTAACCCCTAATTGCCTGCAGGGCTAACAGGCTATCTCCTGTCACTGCCCCCCTGATGGAGAACCCAAAAAATAAAAAAACAAGATTAAATAAAGGAAGTGGTAATAGCAGTAGCCAACCCTTTCAGGAGATATGGACTGAGATGTATGGCATTATTGACAGAAACGGCAGATCATTTTGCGTACTGCGTAACGAGACGGTAGTAAGCAGAACGTGGAATATAAATAGACATTTTGAAACTAATCATTCCCAGCTATTGAAAAAAGTGAGGATGAAAGGAAGGAATACATTTCCAGGCAGCTATACCTCTATAAGAGTCTATCAAATTCCATCCTTAAATTTGTAAGAGGCTCTACAAATTTAACATCTGCAAGTTTCAGCATTGCTCACTCCATAGCTCAGCATGGAAAAGCCCTCAGTGAAGGAGAATTTATTAAAGAAACTCTTCTAAGATGTGCACCAGTTCTATTTCTCGATATGCAGAATAAAGATGCAATTATTAAGCGAATATCTGAGTTACCACTCAGTAGAAACATCATGAAAGACAATAATGATACTGAACACAAAAATACAGCATCAATTAAAAAGAGACTTAAATAATTGTAAATATTTTTCGATCTCTCTTGATGAAACTACTGATGCCACATCAAATGCTCAGTTGGCCAGTATTGGTCGATATTCTGATGATCTCACAATGAAAGAAGGGTTGATAAAGTTAGAATCAGTGCCAATAAGTACATCAGGAAGTGAAATATGTAAGGTTATAATACAAACATTCCGTGACCTAAGCATTGATATCTCTAAAGTTGTGTCAGTGACAACAGATGGGGCACCCAACATGGTGGGGAAAAAAGTGTGATTTGTAAAATTGTTTATGGAAGCTATTGGACATCCACTTGTGCCTTTTCATTGTATTATCCATCAGGAGGCGTTATTTAATTTGTGAATCCTGCCTTGGCACATGACTTAATGTCAGTTGTAACAAAAATAGTGAATTTAATAGCTGCCTGATTCCTTCACAAGTGAGAATTTTCTGCACTTTTACTGGAAGTTGATTCAACCTACAGTGGACTGCTGATGTTCAATAATGTGAGATGGCTGAGCCGAGGAAAAGTTCTGGAGCGGTTTGTGGAGTGCTTAGCAGAAATTAAAGGTATTTCTTGAGGATAAGGATCTGGGAAACTTTCCTCAGCTCAATGATCATAAGTGGGTCAACACACTGATGTTTTTTACAGATCTCTCTGTTCATATTAATGAGCTGAACTTAAAGTTACAAGGTTTTGGCAAAAGTATTGACGTTATGTTTGGATACATAAACGCTTTTGAAAGTAAACTTAAAATTTTCAAGCGAGATGTAGAAACTAAAACTTATAAGTATTTTCCTCGAGTAACAAAGTATTTTGAGAAGGCCAGCGCAACTGTACAAAATGAAATGCAGCTCTTGCATATAAAGTACCAGCATATTTTAAACTTGTTACTTGACCAGTTCGGTGAAAGATTTAATCAATTTAGAAGCCTGGAACAGACAATGAAAATAATTAAGTATCTGGATGTAGTAATCTACAGTAGTTTGGAATTAAATGGTTTCCAATGGATACAAATTGATGATTTGGAGATGCAACTTGCAGAATTTCAAGACAGCATCTGGGCTCATGTTTGTCGACTTGGGGTCAAAGCTTGAGAATCTGGAAAGGTATCACTTGCAGAATGAAGAGGAGTGCCACTACAAACAGGAAATTTGGAGTGCCAGACACTTACGGGCGGATTTTCAAAGCCCTGCTCGTGGGAGCAGGGCCTTGCGTGCCGGCGCGCCTATTTTCCATAGGCCGCCGGCGCACGCAGAACCCCGGGACGCGCGTAGGTCCCGGGGTTTTCGGAAGGGGGCGTGTCGGGGCATGTCGGGGGCGTGTCGGGGGGCGGGACCCGATGACGTGGCGTTTCGGGGGCGGGGCACGGCGTTTCGGGGGCGGGACCGGGGGCATGGCGCCGGCCCGGGGGCGTGGTCCAGGCCTTCGGACCAGCCCCCAGGTCGAAGCACGGCGCGCCAGCACTCTGCTGGCGCGCGTAGATTTACGTCTGCTTCTCGCAGGCGTAAATCTACGGACAAAGGTAAGGGGGGGGTTTAGATAGGGCCGGGGGGGGGTGGGTTAGGTAGAGGAAGGGAGGGGAAGGTGAGGGGAGGGCGAAAGAGAGTTCCCTCCGAGGCCGCTCCGATTTCGGAGCGGCCTCGGAGGGAACGGAGACAGGCTGCGCGGCTTGGCGCACGCCGGCTGCCCAAAATCGGCAGCCTTGCGCGCGCCGATCCAGGATTTTAGAAGATACGCGCGTAGCCGCGCGTATCTTATAAAATCCAGCATACTTTTGTTTGCGCCTGGTGTGCAAACAAAAGTACGCGAACGCGCTTTTTAAAAAAATCTACCCCTTAGCACTCTGAAAAATTTAGCGATGGCTTTACTCACAATTTTTCCCTCTACGTACTTTTGTGAGACCTTATTCTCAGCGTTAAATAATATTAAAACCAATAAAAGAAACAGACAGACAGATGAAGTTAGTAACGCTTGCTTGGGCTTGAGGTGTACGAAATACCAACTTTCAATTGAAGATTTAGCCAATGAAATTCAGCAACAAAAAAGCCACTAAGCAGGTAAGGTAAAGAATTATTTGTTTTTGCTTTATTAATAAATATAGTACATATTAAAATTATACCTTTGTTATTAGAGCTACAAATATCACAAAATTATGGATTTTTCTAGAAGTGACACACCACCCGAGTTATGCTCGGTTTTTTTTACAAATTTTGATACACCGAGCTCAAAAGGTTGGCCATCACTGCACTAGGGAAAGGGCGTTCTCGAAAAGTTCCATAATCTGCAATTCCTGGAAGAATAATGTCATAAATCAAAACACAGCAGAACTGATAAGATAAAAAAACCCAAAACTCAATTATGCATCAAATCAGATGTAATGCTTTTGAAGATTATTTTACGTTGTTGTCATTTTAACTCAATTATGTATGTTCTTACGAAACTCACGCCGAAATTTGGAGGAGCAGGAAATAAGTGATTTAAATAAATAAATAAAAAAGGTGTTCTGTAAATTAGGCAGAATATAAATTGTTCTAAATTTAAAAAATTTGTTAATTTCTGTGCATCCACTGGTGTGCGCAAATGCTTTACCGCAAATAGGTTTGCAAGCTGGGTTCCCTTTGTGGAAGGGTTATTTTGGGGTATGACAGGGTAGATACCCAGGAACATGTTAATAACAGGGCATAGCTATTTGGACCCGGTCCACTTAAGACAGGGAATTCTGGGTACAAGCTGTCTCCTCTGGCCCTGGGATATAATATGGGCTGAGAGGAGGGCAAAGGGAGGCAGCCCCTTAAGAATAGCTAACCTGTTTGTGTTACCATGTAAAATGGAAGAAGGCAGCTCTTTCATTTGTGTTATGCGAACTGTGAATGCTGGTGGTTTTGTTGCACTGTAAAAATAAAGCCCTTAAAAGGAGATAAAAGCCTTGTCTGCTCATTTCTGTGCCACATGGGAATTTTAGATGTGTGTCTTCCTGGACGTAATTTAATGTCATACAAATGCATTGGGAAGCATTTCTGAAATTGAGATATATGGCACTATGATTAAGGGCACGATTTATTCTGAAACACCTCTCTTAGGCCTTGATTTGCTAAGGCTTTTCTCCCAGTCAAAAATCTATGGGGTAAAAGCTTAGTAAATCAGGCCCTACGTGTATTATTAAGCACTTGGGTAACTCATATATTTTCACAGACCCTGAACAATAATTCACTTTTCTCAGACCAAAAGTTGACACACCGAGCTGGAAAGTGAATCTAGCACCTCTGTTTAATAGCATATTTTGATTATATGGTACCCAGTCGTGCGCTTCTTTGATGGAGCTGGTTTGTGTATTAAAATTTTCCTTCTTTGTATTCAGCACGTTATTTATTTCTCTCATTTTTGTGAAATTTATTTATTTTTTTGCTAACGATTGGATTTCCTCTCCCATGGTTTATAGTATTTTTGTTTTATTCCACTCATGTTGAAATTATTTGAAGAATATTAAGAAATGATATAAAGAAAGCTTAACAAAATAAATCTTAACTTCTTGCTTCAACCCATTTGACTTAAGTGTCAAAAAAATGTTATTCACTTGGGGCCAGATTCATTAAGGCTTCTCTCTCATTTTGTGTCTATTGGAAAAACCCTTTCTGAATCAGGCACTCGGTTTATCTAGAAGGAATTTGCCTCACTCAAGATGACCGAAATCTAGAATGAACTGAAGTAATGCATAGAATGCTCTGTTCACCAAAAGGAGAGAGACTAAGTTACTCTATGTTGCTGCAACATTGGAAATAAGATGCAGCACAGCACAGGATGTAGAAGCCTGCACAGAAAGTAATCACATTATTGGTAATGTACAGTACAGTTCTAAAAATATACAACCTTGATGCCCTTTAGATGCCAAAAAATGATACCTAATAAAGTACTGAGTTGCAAGCTAGGTTTAAATTGCATAAAGCTTAAAAGACAGATGCTATTTGAATGCAATATGGCCCCTAAATTAATTGTTTTAATTTCTAGCTCCATGCACTTAACAATCAAGTGGTAACTGAAGCAAACAGTCTCAGGTGTGTTATGAAGGCCATAAATTCACTTGCACTGTCTAATTACAGTAATGTTCTCACTTAACTTTTCCAGAAATTATTAGTTTAAAATGCCTGCCAATTATGTTTTAATCCTAAATTAACCTTCTACTATATGTATGTGAAATGCATTTCCTTTAGAGATTTAATCCTCATTTAATTTTTCCCCCGAATTAGTTTGTGAAACATTCTCAATTCAGTTTCAAACATATTTTGAGGTGAGCTGTACAGTACTGAAGAAATGTCATACTCGTTTCAGAGGATTTTAAATCAACACTGTACTGGTATTGTCAACTTGCTTGTTTTCTGCCATTAATCAGATTCTGACGCCATGTCTTAGTTTCCTAAGCATTATAGGACGGATTTACGCACGTAACCTTTTGAAAATCCGGCCCTATAGGCTTTACTTTTACTGTCTCTGGACTCCTCATGTAGCATTTTAACACTTTGGAGCTTGTGCTACCTCAGCATTAGCTCTAAGGCATGCTGCCAAGCAGAGGAGTCTGACTATATCCATGGTAGGACCAGGACCTTCTTTAATGGATAATAACATTCCCAGCATAGATAACCGATACTAAGCACCACCTTCCACCTCATTACAAGCATTGCCAGCAGTACACTGTTACACTAAAGCTGTGTAATATTTTCCAGGCATCCTTTGCTTTCAGATTTCCTAGTGGAATGCATCTTGCAGAACAATGGAAAGAAGGATTATTTCCATAGCTGTACTACTAATAGGTTAAGTTTAAGGACACATAAAACAATGTGATGTTCTCTTGCCAAAAATGGTGCAAGCTGAATTTTACAATAGTAAGTACTAAGTTTGAATTCATAAAGGCATACGAGTCTACGAACTTTCAAAACCCAAAGTATTATTCAGTTATTTTATGGCAATTAAGATTGTATATGCTAGGCGGCTACATTGTTAACTTGATCCATCTTTGTTGAAAACTATCACATTTAACTTTCTTCACCAAATGTGTGCATGCACTGATTTGCAATTGGTTTAAAACAGAAAAGTTAAAAAGCCTACAATTAACCTAGACTTAGATTTGTGGCTGAGACTTGTAAGGAGACAAATATTTTCTTCAGCATTGCAATCATAGATCAGTTATAGAGGGGCTATTAGCTGGGTTAGATAATTGCGATTCTACTTCTTTTTTTAAATTATTTATTTATAACATATGAAACCTACAAAAATAGCAAGTTACCCAATAACAGATCAGCATACAATCTGTCTGTATAAGACCAAGTCATTAGCCAGCTGAATGTGTCAGTGGTGTAGCCATGGGTGGGCCTGGGTCCAAATTGGGTGGGCAACTGGACCCAGGCCTACCCAACCGTAAAAGATCTATTAGAGCAGTGCTATTGTGGGATCCCATCCCTGCAACGGCGAAGAGAAGAGTCAGAGCTGCAAGGCCATTGTGGGATCCCATCCCCGCGACAGTGAAGAGGAGAGCCAGAGCTGCAAAGCCAGGCTCGGCCCGACCAAGTATGCCATGCACACCTGGGGTAGTGGCCGGCTGCTGGCGGAGCCTAACCAGCCGGCGGCTTTGCCTGGTGCCGTACAACCTGATCTCCCTGTTTGGTGAGGGGAGCGGAAGATGTGTATATCCATGCACAACTTCTGCTCCCTCGCCCGCCCCCCCCCCTCCCCAGCAGGAAGATCGGTGAGCCGTACGGCCCGAAGACAGGAGGAGGCCCTCGGGGCCATGGTGGAGCTCATCTCACCATGGCCCAATGATAACAGGAGACCATAATGTATATGAGCTTGTATGTATATGTGAATGAGTGAGAGCCTGTGTGTGTCTGAAAGTCTGTTTGTGTGTGCATGTGTGTGTGTCTGTGCGAGATCCTATGTGTGTGCATTTGTGTGAAAGCTTGCGTGTGTGGATAGGTAAGAATGGGAGCTTGAATGAGTGTGTGGGTGGGTGAGAATGGGAGCTTGAATGGTTTTAAGTGTGGGTGAGAATAGTAGCTTGAATGTGTGTATGTGTGGGAGACAATGGGGGTTTGTGTTATGTGTGGGTGAGAATGGGAGCTTGAATGTGTGTTATGTGTTGGTGAGAATGGGAGCTTGAATGTGTGTATGTGGGTGAGAATGGGTGTTTGGGTGTGCGTCTCTGTGTGCATAAGAATGGGAGCCTGGCGGGTGTGTATGTGTGTGAAAGAGTGAGAGCTTGTGTGTGTGTGTAGAGAATGTGAGCTTGTGGGAGGGGGGAGCTTATGAGAGTTAGAGCTTGTTTGTGTGAGGGAGTCTGTGAGAGAAAGCGTGTGTGTGAGTGTGAGAGAGAAAGGGAAGAAGACAGTAGGAGAAGAGACACTGAAAAGGAATTAGGAAATGAATGACCAGGGAAAAATGGGAAAAAAGGACCAGGGCCAACTGATTAGAAAAATACAAAGATCAGACAACAAAGGTAAAAAAAAAAATTATTATTATTTTGATTTTAGCAATTTGCATATACCATCTTTGGGAATATATATTTCTTGCATTTTGCTCTTTCTTCAGTATTCCACTGCTCAGAGTCTAGTTTCTCAGCTTTCTATTTTGGTTTTATCTGCATGTTTTTGTTTCTAATTTGTAATCTTTTATTTCTTCATTAGGTAAAGGTCAGTCTCTGTTTTGCCTGTGTGTTTAACTGAATTGCAGTATTTATGCACACATGTAGTTTCTCTGTAGCAGTCTAGCTTGTTCTGTTATTCCAGTAGGTGATATATTAATGTTCTAGGGCCTGGTGTAGTATTTGCATTGCTGCTTTTTCATAAGGTTGCTGTTATTTGAATCCTGAGAGTCAGTACTCTGACTGTATGGTATGGCAAGGTTCTAGATGTCTCTTTCTTTGCAGGAGTTTGTGTTATTTCACAAAATAGCAGTGGAGGGATTTTTTTTTGCTGCGGTGACATCAGAATTTGAATTTTTTTTTCATGTTAGTTGTAATGTGAATTGTCCTAGCTCTGCACCTATTCTGATGATTAATGATATTTTATTGTAGTTATGATGGTTTCTGGCTTTCTGCAAAGAGGATTCATGAAAGAATACATCAGTTTTTGTTTTATTACATGATTGATTGGATCTGATTATTTTGTTTTGCTTTTTACATGATATACTTATGCATTTATAAACTGCAATAAATATAAAATAAATTAATACAGATTAGTAAGGAATTTTTAATGTTGGTAAGTGCTTGAAATAATTGAGGTAAAATATTTTAAAATTTCATGTATGATGCATATTGGCTGTAGCAAACTACTTAGAAAGCCATTGTAGGGTGCAGGATATGGCATTATTTATCAATAAGAATGCAACTAGTAGGTCTCAGATCTGCATGCCTACAGCCCACCCAAAAAATAATTTCTGGCTATGCTACTGGTATGTGTCACATTATCTTAAACATAAAGCAAAAGCTAATGCTGGAGGGTTAACACAACACATAACAACCAAACATTATCATTCACTCATCCACATCAACAAACACAGGTTCTTGACAATCCAGTAGAGTAGCCCACAATCCGTAAGTGATCTGCAAGTGAACCAGGTAGAAGAGCATAGTAACTCTCCCAAGCACTTTTATAGTGTTTGGTCACCAAGGTCTATGTAAAAAGAACATCAAAAGTCTCTTAAATTGCATCCAGTAGGCCACAGACTGGTGCCATAGTGATATACGAGGTTGATCTACTTGGATCCAAAACTTCAAAATACAAATATATGCAAGCAAACTAGCCACATGAACAAATTTCTTGTGTCCCTTAGAGAGCGGGGCATCAAACTTAGATGAACCAAGTAGAATCAGACCCTCATAATAAAATAGACAAAGATTAGAAACTTTCTGAACAGAAGACAAGACTTCATCCCAAAGGAATATAACAGTATTTATGAATTAGAATACCCCCTTCCCATCCTGCACACAGTTTCTGTTCCATGTAAAGGCATCGCCTATTAGTTCTGAGTTAAATGTACACCGATACGATGTGCAAACGGCTGTCGGTATATAAAAAAAATGTTAAATAAATAAATAAATAAATAAATAAATAAATATATTTATCTGAAGAAGTAATATCCAGTCTATATGCTATAAAAGTATTGATACAACAGTGCTGCAAGATATTAAACCATATTTTCGTATTTAGCATTTAAAGTTAGCTTTCCAATATTTTCAAAGCACTGCATCATACGTGTGAGCCCTTCAGCTGTGGTGGGATTGGAGCTGCCCAGCTAGCAAACCAGCTGGGCCCCCACTGACAGTAGGCAGACTTGCTCAGAGTGGCCCAGGAACTTGACTTCACCTGTACCAACCTCTTCCTCCATACGTTTAGCCCTTGGGTTCTGAGGCCGAAAGGACTTAGGTGAGGGTCTCGTGGAGAGCAGTCAGGCAGAGAGAGCAACCGTGTTAAGGTACAGGCAGGTGGAGATCAAGTAGCATTAGTATCCAGGCAGAGGTTGGAGCAGGCGGAGATCAGGCAGCGTCAATATCCAAAGCAAAAGTCAAGATCCAAGAGGCAGTCAGAGAGAGAGAGAAAGAAGAGAAGGCAGAAGATAAGACCAGGAGAAATTGGGGAGAAACAAGGCAAGGAGCAAGACCGAAACAAGGCAGGACGAGGAGCAGCATACACTGCAGGCAGCAAGGCACGACAGGTGGGCCTGTTGCTGAAGCACCGGCTGGGATCGCGGCAGGGTTTTAAATATCTAGCCATGCTGACATCATCAAGGGTCACTGTTCCCACCATAAGGCCTTCTTATCCTGGCCAGCAGCGTATGCTTAAGAGGCAGAGCCTTGGAGATGCTGGTACTCATTTGTATTTTTTTTATATTCCGCTTTTCAATACTTTAAAGCGGATTACATGTAGGTACTATAGATGTTTCTCTATCCCCAGAGGGCTCACAATCTAAGTTTGTATCTGAGGCAATGAAGGGTTGGAGGGATGTGATGGCAGCGTCCCTGCAGCAGGCCCTGCTCATGGCATCTTGGTGTGAGTGAGGCTGGTTGCGGGGGCCATTCTGCGACTGGCCAAAAGTTACAATAACTGGAACTCCTAGACAACTTGTCCAAAATAAAGCCAGATCAGCTAACAACTTCGATTGAAATTTAAGCAAACATAATTTGGACCAAAAAGAAAGTTTATTAATTTTTGTACCCAGGGATCAAATAATACCAGCAAGCAATTCTGACTGAAATAACTACCCTGATGATTTTTGTAATTAGTTAATGTAATGTTGCAATTGTAAGCAAGCATAAAAATGTGACCTTGGCAAGTTATATCGTGTTTGTAAACATTCAAAAGAATAGAGGGAACGATTATCTGTACAGAAGAAGAAATAATATCATTTGAGCACTATATCTTAAAAACACCATCATAATGACGAGGGGGGGGGCCCAAGTTCCCCACCAAAGGTAGAAAACCTGAAACATTAAATGAAATACCCCACTATTTGCATACATAGCGCCAGGCCATGAGCACCAGTCTAAAAAGAAGACATTGTCTTCAGTGGTTCCAGTACATCAGAGTCTGAACCATGTACTAGTCCCAAAAGAGAGAGGAGAGGCCTTAGAAGCAACTACAGTTTTACCATTTTAAGGCTTCCAAATTCAATGATAGGGGTCTCCAGCTCGTCTAGAATGCAGCCACGTGTTGAGCGCTCCGTCCCCGTCCAGCCCGCTCACCTCTCTGGCGTCTCTGCAGGTCCCGGGTCGGCCTCCCCAGCAGCAGCTTTGAGCACCTCCAGGCCTCGGCGTCCCGCGGCGGTGGTCGCCAGGCTTTCCACTGCGCATCAGGCCTCACGCTGGAGTTTGGCGCCTCCCGTGGCATTGGCCATGCCCCTATGTGCTTGCACGGACCGCCTGGTCTCTTGTAGGGCCAGGGGCAGGTCCTAGCTCTGCGGTGCGCCCTGGTTGTAGGAACTACTTAAGGAAGTCCCTGCCTGCACTTCCTTGCCTTGGCATTGTGAGCTAGATTGTAGGGATGTGAATCGTTTTTTGACGATTTAAAATATCGTCCGATATATTTTAAATCGTCAAAAATCGTTAGGGCCACGATACAATACCAATTCCCCCGATTTATCGTCAAAAAATCGTAAATCGGGGGAAGGGGGAGGGCAGGAAAACCGGCACACTAAAACACCCTAAAACCCACCCCCGACCCTTTAAATTAAATCCCCCACCCTCCCGAACCCGGGTCCCTCCCGAACCTGGGAGGGACCCGGGCCGCTTGGACTTAGGTGGGCCTCGCAGGGTCTCCTGGAGAGGTGGTAGACTGGCATGCCCATGGACAGCAAGGGAGCGCAGTCGGACTTGAGACTGAGGTTCCGATGGAGCAAGGAAGACCAGAACAGCATAGGCGATGACAAGGCAAGGGACAGAGCCAGAATCAGGAGTCGTAGTCAATCAAGCAGGGGTCAGAATCCGAGGGTCAGTCTGAGGAGTAGTCAGGCAAGGCAGAGGTCAGGTTCCGGAGGTCAGACGAGGTCACAAGGTACGCAGAGGTCAGGATGCAGGCAGCAGACAGGAAGGTCGAGGAACAGGCTGAGGTCAGTACCAAAGAGACAGTCCGAGGGTACTACTGGGGAGACGGATGGATAGACGCAGGAACAGAAGGGCGCTGGAACAGTAGGATGCTGGAACAGTAGGATCCTGGAACAAGGCTGGGACGAGACTGGAACAAGACTGGAACAAGGCTTAGTATGCAGGGACAATCTAGTAGAGATGTGAATCGTGTCCTCGATCGTCTTAACGATCGATTTCGGCTGGGAGGGGGAGGGAATCGTATTGTTGCCGTTTGGGTGTGTAAAGTATCATGAAATCGTTAAAATCATGAGCCGGCACACTAAAACCCCCTAAAACCCACCCCCGACCCTTTAAATTAAATCCCCCACCCTCCCGAACCCCCTCCCCAAATGCCTTAAATTACCTGGGGGTCCAGCGGCACACTAAAACACGGCACACTAAAACCCCCTAAAACCCACCCCGACCCTTTAAATTAAATCCCCCACCCTCCCGAACCCCACCCCCCAAATGCCTTAAATTACCTGGGGGTCCGTAGCGGCGGTCCGTAGCTTAAATTACCTCTGTAGCCTTAAATTACCTCCGTAGTGGCGGTCCGTAGCTAAATCGGGGGAAGGGGGAGAGCAGGAAAACCGGCACACCAAATCGTGTAGTCTTCAGCCGGCGCCATTTTGCAAAATGGCCGCCGCAAAATGGCGGCGGCCATAGACCAAAACGATTCGACGCAGGAGGTCGTTCCGGACCCCCGCTGGACTTTTGGCAAGTCTTGTGGGGGTCAGGAGGCTCCCCCAAGCTGGCCAAAAGTTCCTGGGGGTCCAGCGGGGGTCCGGGAGCGATTTCCTGCCGCGAATCGTTTTCCGTACGGAAAATGGCGCCGGCAGGAGATCGACTGCAGGAGGTCGTTCAGCGAGGGTCCCGGTTCTGGTCTTCCTTGCTCCATCGGAACCTCAGTCTCAAGTCCGACTGCGCTCCCTTGCTGTCCATGGGCATGCCAGTCTACCACCTCTCCAGGAGACCCTGCGAGGCTCACCTAAGTCCAAGCGGCCCGGGTCCCTACGGGCTCCACCCGGGGGGACCGCGGGCTTCCAGTGGTGAAGCTTATCCTAGCCTCTGTCTCCTCCAATGCTCCGCCCCCTGGGGGCAGGTGCTTCCTGGTCCCTACCAGGGAGCAGTTCCCCACTGCTCCAGGACAAGGGTCCACCCCCGAGCGCAACACCACCTACATCAGGATGGGATACTCCAAGAGTATTTTGTTTATCAGGAAAAGCCTTATAAGGAAAAGCCTTATAAGGAAAAGCCTAGCTACTTATCACTCTTTGGATTCAATTTAAAATTCTTATGCTCTTTAAAGCCGTACATGGTGAAGTCCTGCAGTATTTGAAATCCGTTCTAGAAAAATATATCCCTACCCACCAGTTCCTTTCTTCTCTTTTCCTTCCTTCTCATAGAGGCCCATCTTATACAAATAATTTGTATACAAATACAAATTTTTCTATAGCAGGGCCAGATGTGGAATCCTGTCCCTTTAGAGTTAGGGAAGAAAATGACCACTTATATTTTTGCTTAAAGTTAAAAGGCATCCAGTTTCTTGAGGCCTTTGGACTTTAGGAATAACTGGTGTGCCGGACCCCATAGTCACTCACCATTAAGACCTGGTTGAGTGCCTGTTTTAATTAGAGAATAGGTTACAGTATAGGGAGGTGCCATTCAAATACAGCTCCTCCTTCTGTGGAGTCTGGAATGGCCGTCCTCCTGGAAGACAATTTAGGAGCTCTCCACAGCGAGCTTGGAAGGCAGTCCCTTTAGGTTAGCTCAGAGTGCAGAGGTGTTAGTTTACCTTTTGTTGTTTTACAGGCCCAGTCAGTAAATGGAGACTAACCCTGTTGGTCTTAACCAGGGTCGGGAGGGTTTTCCTTCCAGTCTCTTTAGGACTCTCTCTGGATCCTTGATGTGAGGGACCCTCTTTGAAACAAGCAGTTCTCTTACTTCCAGTAGGAAGGAAGGGTCAGCCAAAAGCCTTCCTCCTGGATCTTCTAACAAAAGTGTTCTTTCCCCAAAAAGGAACAGAAACTAACAGTGGCGTCCCCTTCTCACAGCGGGTCACCATCATGTCAGGGATGTATCTTCCCTACTACTGGGTGGTTCACATGCAGGGTTCCCCATTCCCTGCATACAACACAGGCCCAGGAGTCCAGTGAGGCTTCTAATAAAAATAAAAACTTAGACCTCTGGGTCTAAGTTTAGTAAGATCAAGGAGATCCTGAAGATCTGCTGTGAGTAAAGGAAAATAACATCACTGGGGCCGCCTATCCAGTGTTCACCACCCTGGGGAGAGAAGAGAGGATTTACTCTCTGTGCCATAGACTTTGCTATTTTTATCAGCTTGGAAGGGATTTTGACCATCCTAGAGACCCTGCCCATCTGGGAGCTCCACTTCATTTTAAACCAAGAGAGTGGAAGTTTTCTCTGCCCCGAATCCTGCACAGATAGAGGGGAAGAGACTGTGTACGAATTGAAGAGAGATTTTTGTGGGGCTGCAGTTTGAGTTTTGTGACATTCTCCATCAGTGCTTAACAGTAAAGCCTTTTGTTTTGGACACTAACCAAGTGGATCCAGAGTATTTATTTCTGCACTCACTGCTCCCACATCAGGGACCAGCATCCTCCCCAGGGGAAACACAAGGGAATGTGTAAAGAAATCACCCCTGTCACATTGGGACCTGAAAGGACTCCTTTCTTGGGAAGCTGTTATAATTAGTGAGGTTTGGGTGGACCCTTGGACACTGTGGCAGCTGACCACGCCCACGGGGAAGTCCCGTGAGGGGCCACAGGTCAGGCTCAGCTTAGGACACACACAGAGATTGATCTTTTATTAGACAATGTGGTGAAGCCAACAGAGGTGGCAGTGGTGAGCAGCAGAAGTAGCCCAGCTGGGCTAGTGTCCCTCAAGCGTAACAGCAACTCCTCCGGTAGCAGTGCTGTAGTGGAAAGAACTGAGAATAATGAGTACAGTGGAATATGCACAAGCCCCGGTATGGAGAACCCCAGGATAGGGAGAGCAGGCCCTCGAGGAGTGAGTACCTGATCCCTGAGAGCTGAGAGGCTTGAAGGTAATGTACTCACACAGCGGTTCCACGTAGGAGATGGCACTATGGCTGGAACAGAGGCAGGCCCTCGAGGAGCGAGTACCTGGTTCCAGGGAACAGCTCTGAGGTGAAGATGGTAGTACTCATTGGTGTTGAAGATAGTGAATCCTTCCAGGCAGAAGAGAAGGTAGGAGCAGGCAGCGAGTCAGGGAACATGGGCCCTCGAGGAGCGAGTACCGGTTTCCTGATAGCGACCTGAAAAGCAAGTGAGGCCCCCGAGGAGCGGGTACCCCATTAGCGTTAAGAGTCCAGTGGAAGATTGGAGAGGCAGAGTTGCTGGGTACGGAGAGCGAATCCCATCCGTAAGATACCCCTTGCTAACTCAAAGGCTAGCAAACATCGTAGGCTTTAAATATCCGGGCAGCGTGACGTCATCACAGGGGGATGCCCCTGAGGTTCGCGTCAAGTAGGAAATAAGAGTGAGGGCCACGCGGTGCGCACGCCCTAAGGTACCAGCGGAGCATGGCGGGAGGCAGCGCCCAAGCCGGTCCGGGGACGCCGGAGAGGACGGCAGGCAGACACCACGGCAGCCAGGCGTCCATCCATAGCGAGAGGAGGTGCAAAGAAACGGGCCGATACAGTAAAAAACGCGGGGGAGCGGGCGATTCAGTAAGTTAATTTATTTAAATTAGGCCCGGCAGTAAAAAGAGGCGCTAGGGACACTAGCGCGTCCCTAGCGCCTCTTTTTGGACAGGAGCGGCGGCTGTCAGTGGGTTTGACAGCCGACGCTCAATTTTGCCGGCGTCGGTTCTCGAGCTCGCTGACAGCCACGGGCTCGGAAACCGGACGCCAGCAAAATTGAGCATATGGTTTTTGGCCCGACAGCCGCGGGCCAAATTCAAATTTTTTTATTCTTTGGGACCTCCGACTTAATATCGCCATGATATTAAGTCGGAGGGTGCACAGAAAAGCAGTTTTTACTGCTTTTCTGTGCACTTTCCCGGTGCTGGAAGAAATTTGCGCCGACCTTTGGGTCGGCGCTAATTTCTGAAAGTAAAATGTGCGGCTTGGCTGCACATTTTACTTTCTGTATCCCGCGCGCATACCTAATAGGGCCATCAACATGCATTTGCATGTTGAGGGCACTATTAGGTGCCGCGGGTTGGATGCGCGTTTTCCTCCCCTTACTGAATAAGGGGTAAGGGAAAACGCGCGTCCAATTGCAGGCTAACAGTACGCTCCGTCGGAGTGCACTGCACTGTATCGGCCTGTAAGAAAGGTAGGCGGAGTGAAGCCATCGGGAAGGGACGGTTGCAACAGAAGTAGAGGAGGTAGAAGAGCTAGTCAGGGTTCCTTCCCCAAAGAGTACAAATAACTTTATGGCCTCACCCATTTGGACTTGCACACCGGGTTGGGATAACACTGATAAAGGGTACAATTAGCTGATACACCTCTCCTTATTAACCTTATTCCAAGTTTATAAAATATTTTTCCTTTGTCTACAGACCTGTATGTCAAATTGTTAGTGCTGCTTCTTTTATTTATGTCCTTGATTGTACTTTTTTGTGCTGTTAACGCAAACATGTGTGCGCTTGTGCTGTGTGGAAGCCTCTGGTCCCGCCCTGCCCCCCAGACCGCCCCGCCCCCTTCCCGCCACTTACACACGTCCTGGGGCTTTACATGCGTCGCTGGGCCTTTTGAAAATAGGCTCGGTGCACATAACCTTTTGAAAATCTGCCCCTAGGTTTTTTCTTCTAACCCTTCCACTATGTCACTCACAAAGATATTGAACAAGAACGGCCCCAGAACAGATCCTTGAGGCACTTATCACTCTACTTTCCTCAGAGTAGGTTTCATTAACCACCACTCACTGTCATCTGTCAACCAACCAGTTTGTAATCTCTTCTACTATCTTGGGACCCACTTCCAGCCTTCTTATTTTGTTCACAAGATTTCTTTGAGAGACAGTATCAAAAGCTTTGCTGAAATCTAGATAAATCACATCAAGTGCTCTTCCTTGATGCAATTCTCTAGTTGACCAATCAAAAAATCAATCCGATTAGTTCAACATGACCTTCCTCCAGTAAAACCATGTTGCTTCGGATCCTGCAACCCATTGGATTGTAGATTGTTTACTATCCTTTCCTTAACCAGTGTATCCATTAACTTTTCCACCACTGAGATAAAGCTTGTCAGCCTGTAGTTTCCAGCCTCTTCTCTGCTCTCACTTTTGTGAAGCAGGACCACCACTGCTCTCCTCCAATCTTATGGCACTATTCCCGTTTCTAAGGATTTCTTGAATGAGTCTTTCAGAGGACTCGCCAGAACCTCTCTGAGCTCCCTTAGTATCCTGGGATGTCTCTCATCAAGCCCCACTGCTTTGTCTATCAGTTTTGCTAGTTCCACCCAAACACTGTCTTCTGTAAATGGGGTTGTTATCTGCTCCATTCCCATCCATATTTTTGTCTTCCATCAATGTCCCTCCTCCAAGGACTTCTTTGGTGAGCACCAAGCTGAAGTATAGGTTTAATATTTCTGCTTTTCCTTAATCTTTTACCACACAATGACCCTTATCTCCTTTCAATCTTACAATACTACTTCTTGTCTTCCTTCTTTCTCTGATAAACCTGAAAAATGTCTTGCCACCTCTCTTTACTTCTTTGGCGATCCTTTCTTACTTACACTCGAGTTTTTGCCACCCTGATTTCTTTCTTCATCTTTTTCAGCTTCACTAGATGTTCTCTCCTGTTTCTCTTTTTGAATTCCTTCAAACTTTTTGATTACTAATCTTTTTGCCTTTATTTTTTCAGCTACCTTTTTCTTTTCTTCCTGCTTTTCTTACATAAAAATTTGCTGCATTCTACATTTTTCATCCGCATACTTGTTGATCTTCCCATTCCTAATTGCACATAAGCAACACCCTCAGTACATACATCAGTACTATATTCTGTTCAGTGCTGATAGCACCAAATGATTTAAAAAGCATGCTTCAATGGTATTTAATCTTTTTATTTATATATATATATATTTTTTTTTTTTTTTTATGGTCCCGCAGTTTTCTTTTGCTGGTTTTGGCTTCCAGCTTAATGAGAAACAGCCTCTCATGAGCCATGGCATCATGAAAGTTGTTTTCCCCTATTTTTATATCCTCCTCCCAAACTCAGCTTGGCCAGTGCAGCAACAGTCCTTGGCCAGGGGCTAGAGACTGCAGTTCTGTCTTGAACCCATTATACACAAGGATCCTGAGTCTGGCCACCAGTCTTACTGCTGAACAAAGGCTGAGATTCCCAGTACTCTAGGCCAGTAAACACTGCCTTATGCAGCATCAAGAATATTTTGTTTCATCATCAAAAGAACTAAAACATGGGTTATTTTGTCATAGCCAAGATGCTTGTGGCCAGCATAGTTAGAAAATTGCCTTGTTCTGTGAAAGGTATGTATTGATTTGAGTGCATATGCTGGCTGAAGTGAGGAAAAATAGCCTAATGATAACATTCCATCTCATTTCCTTTTCATGCCAGACAAGAGTGTTTTGTTTATCAGGAAATCACACTGTAAACAGACATGAAAAGACTAATTTATTTGGTCTGTTTTCTTGAGAGAATACCATGCCTACAATGTACTCTGTAAAGATGAAAAACTTCCTATGAAAAGCAATACTACTGTGTGTCAATTACAAATTGTATTTTTGCATTGTTATACTTATAGAAGATACCATGCCCTAATTTAATTTCTCTCTCAAGAGGCCTTGTGTCAATAAAAAAAAGCAGAAAAGTAAAGAAATGTGGTCATATATATTTAAAAACTTGCTTGCCTGATTTTTGCTGCACGATCTTCCTGGGAGTAGAAGGGATGCCATCTTCAGCCACAGTCAGGATCTGGGTGCCTACAGCAATGTTATCTCCAGCTCTCGACTGGGGCCCAGGAACTGGCAGCAGCATTATCTTTCTCTACCAGTTGAGAACCAAGAACTGCTGGTGGGGAGAAGACTACAACAGGGGTGGGGAGAAAAAGGCTACATCTGACTATGGGGAAAGCTCCTAATCTGTGACATTTTCACAGTCAGAAACCATCCTAACAAATTTGGCCACCAAGGCTGGGTTCTGCTGATGAATACAGATTCGCATGAGGTAACATACAGAAGAATGTCATCAAATGCTGTATGTATGTATGTAGCCCATAAAGAAATGGAGAAATGCTGTTGTAACATTGCTTAAAGACAACTACTAGCAAGTACATTTTAAAAGGTGTGAGCGTGCGCCCATAGACGCAGGTATTGGGCACATGAGCAAAAATGTGCTCAATTTTATAATGTGCATGCAAGTACATGCATAACATTTAAAATATTCTTGCCATGCATGGAGTCTTTAATCGCATACTTACAGAGACAGAGACAGGCAGAGTGAGCCTCTAGCTAATGTTTGGGTACTTGCCAGGTACTTGTGACTTGGATTGGCTACTGCTGGAAACAGGATACTGGGCTTGTTGGACTCTTGGTCTGACCCAGTATGGCATATCTATGTTCTTATGTTCTTTAAAGGGCCAATCTGACACTCTTTATATATCCCACTGTAAGAGAGGCACTTTCAACTCAGGGTGGGTTTTGCGGGGACAGTGTACCCTAGGCAGACCACTGCTCCCCCCCCCCAAAACCCACTCCGAGTTGAAAGTGTCCCTCTTACAGTGAGATATATATATAGAGTGTCACATTGGCCCTATAAAAGAGTCTCTCTCTCATTCCCTCCCTCCCCCCCCCAGTGTTCAGGATCCCTCTGGCCCAAAATCTCCAGACTTGCACCTCATCAGGACTATAGTAAAGTTACACAGGTAACAGGGCACACGTTGCCCTGGTCAGCCTTGCAAAATTCAGGGGTTATGCATGTACATCTTGGCCCCACCCTGAAATGTCAATTCTCTGCCTCTTTTCTGCCTCCTCATTCTTGACGTGCGCACAGGTATGTACGTGCTTACTTCCCGGCTTCTTAAAAGTTGTGTTCTCGCGTATGGCCCACATACGCTTGTACGGAGCCCTTTTTGTGTGAGCAATGCTTTTAAAATCTACCTGTAAATGAGAAGAATTTCCCACAAGGAGGAGATTTATTGCTTTAAAGCATTTTTATATGCTAGATGAAAGTACAAGGGTAGAATAAACTAAAAGTATTTGATATCTTCTGCTACTGAGGGAAGGCCATTTTGAATCACTGTCCATGATGAAAGGATTATTTGAACACCTTTCCTACAGATGGAAGGACTTTTAATCACCTGACATGCATTCGACAAGCTATGTGTAGTTTGCCTTCTTTTTGTTTCAAGTAGTGCTTAAATAACATGGGTTTGAATGAGCATGAAAACGTAGTGCTGATAATTTGAGAAATGTTTAATTTGTTGAAGATGTTTCACTTGGACACATTTTTGTGTCTTACGGGGGTATTTCACATCATTTGAAGATATATTTTTCAAGTATTGTTTGCGTGCATGATTGCACTGAAACACCATAGGAGATGGCCTATGTATGAGTACATTGATTTTCACTTTCCAAAAAAATCCTAAGTATTGAACTTTTAGGAGCTTAAAAAAATGTATAGTTCTCGCAGTGGCGAATTAACCTTTACTATGTGTTGATCCATAGGCCCTCGGACTAGTGCTGGAGTTGAAGCAATGAATTAGCCGGGATATCGCTATCCCCAGAAGCGCGAACTCCTCCTAATCATTTAGTTGGGCCTGGTATATTAAATGAAAGTTTGCTATTAGCTGATATGTTTACTAGATCAAACTAGAGCTTCTCCTGGTATAGCTAATAATAATGATCAAATTGGGGGTAATATTGAGACCTTTGTAGCAAATAATAAAGTATTAATACCTGATCCAGTTCCTTTAAGTTCTTTGGGAGAGGACTCTATGGGTTCTGTTATTTATTTATTTATTTATTTATTTATTTATTTATTTACATACATTCTTTTCTATACCGTCGCTAAGTTATATGCCATTGCAACAGTTTACATGTAGGCACATAAATTAATGTAGGTGGATGCGTAATATAGTACATTCTAACAGGTGCCACAAAAGGTTCAGTTACAATAAATCGTTAAAGACAATCAGTTGTTTAGTGAAGTAGGTCATGACCAAGTGTACCTGTAAGATACGGTTCACGGGTAAAAATCATATATATAGTGTTTACAATTACGTTTATTGTGAGGTAGAGTTCATAGATTATTCTTAGAATAGTGCTGTGTGCTGGTGTTGTTCTGCCTATTCCTGTATATTTTCATTCTCCAGTCTCTTTATAAAATCCTTGTTTAAAAAGCCATGTTATGGAAGAACCGGTTGATGTATCCTTAAAAGATATATGGAAAGCTATTCTAAGGATAGATAATAAGTTGACTAATTCGGTTAGCCAATTAATATCATATACAGATAAAGCTTCCCTAAAATTCATGGATCTTGATAAGAGATCGGTTAAATTAGAAACAGGAATGCATTCAGAGATTATGTCTTATATTACAAGCTACTTCTATATCAAAAATGTGCGGCTTGGCTGCACATTTTACTTTCTGTATGGCGCGGGAATAACTAATAGGCTCATCAACATGCATTTGCATGTTGCGGGCGCCATTAGTTTTTGGGGGGTTGGACAAGCATTTTCTTAGCGCTTTACCCTTTACTGTTTAAGGGATAATAATAGCGTGTCGAAAATGCGTGACCAGATGGGGGCTAACACAGTGCATTGGCCTGAGCGCACCGTACTGAATCGGCCTGTTAGAAAGGTACCCCTAAATGTCTAACAAGTTTCTCCTTTGGCTTCATGGCCTGAGAGGAGCCCAGAGAAAAATAATATTTTGCCCTTATCACGGTCAGTTCTATTCTCAGATTCCATACCATAGCAGTGTTCCCAGAAGGCTTCAAATTAAAGCTGCTTCGTGATCAGCGGCTGCCTGCAAGCAATAGTAAGACTACTTGAACTAAATTGCTCTTTAGACCTTTTGTAATATTTTTCTAAGAAACAAAGCAAAGCCTAATCCCTTGACTTGATGTAAAAGAATGATGCCCAAGCAAGATTACTCCCTTAGGCCATGACAGCATTTCCCCCTGCTGTTTTGTAGAAAAAGGGACTCACTAGAAGCTTAGGATATAGATCTGTGTTAAAACAATCTCACAAAATAATACTTGATAATTAAATACAAAAAGCCCAAGTACAATGCATGAATGGAGAAAGAAAAATAACAGATATTTAAGCATATATTAGTTGACTAATATACAGTAATACATATGTTTCCACAGTGAGCATTCTAGACACCGCAGCTTCTGTCACTTATACCTTCCTTATGCACCAATGTTTTTAATAGCTAAGGTTATATTAAATCTGCTCTTAAAGTTGGTGGGTTATTTTAGAATCTCAGCATCCTCTCTGTCTTTGACAGATTACCAGATGTCCTTTGACAGATTACCAATGCCTCTCTCTGCTTTTGACAGATTATCAGATGTCCTGCATGGAGCTAGTCACATTTCAAGTGAATAAGGAGGTGGATTGTTCAGAATCCTAGTACAAATGCAGATGAACATGTTCCTACTGAATACAGTCATCAGAGGGACATCCAACTATTAACACTATCAAATTTCCGAACAGTTTTACAAGCACTAATTTTCGCAAGCACTGACTATTGTTCAAGTTTCTCTCTGACTCCATCTGCTGGAAAAGGGACATAACCCACTGTTTGGACTGATCCAGGTACGTACAGGGAATTCATGACGAAAAAGCAGAATGGCTGAACACAGCACTACGTGTACATGTTCCACACAGAAACCTAAGATCAGCTAATAAAGCACTACTGACTATCCCCTCTGTTAAGTCAGCTAGACTCACACAAGTAAGGGAGTGAGTACTTTCTTTAGCAGGATCCACATTGTGGAATTCAATGCCCCTGGAGATAAGACTGCAGAAAAACTTCAAACTTTTCAGAGTAAGCCTAAAAACCTGGCTCTTTAAACAGGTTTTTTATAATGAGAATGGAGAAAGCAAATAAGATCATAATCTGGCACCAAATATGTAGTTTTTAATTTCCTTTTTCTTTACCTACTTTAAATACACCTAAGATTGTTATCTTTACATATGAACTGCAATAGAAACTTTGCAACCTAACAAAATCAATACTTAACAAATAGTTTTATATTGAAAGAACCCTGTTACCGCGCATTGTTGGCACTTCTATAATTTATTTATTTATTTAGTTTTTATATACCGGCATTCATGATACAATCACATCATGCTGGCTTACAATTAACAGGGGGGTGAAAATAGAACTTGCAACTGTAACAAGTGAAGAGAAAACAGTGGTTACAATAAACAGAGGTTAATCAAAACTGGGAAGAGAAAGAAAGGCTATAGGAAACTAACATAAAGAGGAGCAATTATTTACAATGTTCTGAAGTGACTGACTATGGTTGTTGATAAATTGAGATTTAGTTGGGGTCTGGGAAGGCTTGTATAAAAATAATGTTTTAGCTATTTTAAATTAATTTCTATTACTTTATGTGCCTTTTTGTAAACCGTTGTGATGGTTAATTTACTGAATGACGGTATAGAAAAGATTTAAATAAATAAATAAACCAACTGCTTTGCTCCCTTCTACTGTAGTTTTAGCTGTCCTTGCTCATTTCACTCTCAGATGTGGTAGGAAATTAATACGTATTGGGTAATCATTAGTAGATGTGGTGCTCGTGAACATTAGACAAGTTTAATATTTAAGTCAACCAAAAGACCAGAAGGTAGAAAGAGAATCCAGAACCCTTTTCCACTATGTAAGAGCTGTCAATAGTACTGTGATTTATATTGCTGTGCACAAGACCAACACACCAAGAGATACCTTTATACAGGTAACAAATGTATAAACGTGAATCTTTTGGGGACTATTAAAGTAAGCAGGACTAAGTTTAGGTTAGCTTGGGGCCTGGTGCATTCATTAAATACTAGGCTTTTCATAGGCCCCATATGCACTGACAACCTGACACCACCATGGTTTCCTAATAGCTGCACCCACAAATGGTCCTAGCATCTTCCCTACCTTTTGGGCTAATACAGAAAAACCCATGGGAGAGCCGGCGAGCGCCCACTCTCCCGACGCGCGCCCAGGCCGCTCTCCTGGGCATGCGATTCAGTAAAAAAAAAATGTAAATGAGGGCCCGCGGTAAAAGGAGGTGCTAGGGACACTAGAGCGTCCCTAGCACCTCCTTTTTGACAGAAGTGGCGACTGGCAGCGGGTTTGACAGCCAATGCTCAATTTTACCGGCGTCGGTTCTCGAACCCGCTGACAGCCACGGGTTCGGAAAACGGACGCCAGCTAAATTGAGCATCTGTCTTCCAACCCGAGGGCCGATTTAAAAATTTTTTTTTTAATTTTTGGGGCCTCCGACTTAATATCGCTATGATATTAAGTTGGAGAGTGTACAGAAAAGCAGTTTTTTCTGCTTTTCTGTACACTTTCCTGGTGTTGGCCGAAATTAACGCCTGCCTTTGGGCAGGCGTTAATTTCTGAAAGTAAAATGTGCGGCTTCGCTGCACATTTTGCTTTCTGTATTGCGTGGGAATGACTAATAGGCCCATCAACATGCATTTTCATGTTGCGGGCGCTATTAGTTTTGGGGGGGTTGGCTGTGCGTTTTGACGTGCTATTACCCCTTACAGTATAAGGAGTAAAAATAGTGCGTCGAAAACGTGCAGCCAAATGCGGGCTTACAGTGCGCTCCGCCGGAATGCACTTTACTGTATCAGCCCATTTGGGAGAGAACTGGTGTAGGGAGGGGTGGGGCCTTGCATCTAATCCAGCTTTCTTGTTAAAGGGACATCGTTGTGCCTTTGCATTGTGATTACCTTGGGGCTCCTCCCATTATGGGGTCAGGTGCAGTTACACTTTTCACACTTGCCTTAAAGATAACCTTGAAAGTAAGGGACTATTAGTAGCACCTCCTCCTTGCCTTAGGAAGGAACCCTGTAATGGCAAAATCATGTATCTTTATACATTTGTTAGCTTTATAAGTGTCAATTCTGCCCAACTACATTGTTGATCTTCCTTAGAAAGATGAATTCCTCTTGAAAAAACATGTGATACATATAGGAACAAGCTATGAAGATGACCTATCATTTATAGTCTCTCATGATTTCAGTAACTATGGGGGTCACTTCAAATGATTTTTATGGTCTCTATGCAGCTACAATTCTCATCATTATTTGCCAGAAATAGACTAGCCAATTCTTCCAGTTTATTTATTAAATCGTATTTCTTTCATGCCTTTTTACAGACTACCCAAGGCAAGATACAATAAAAAAGCCAATGAACCATAATAATTATCAAACAAACAACAATGCTAAACACCAAATCTAAAACATACATACATGCATATAAAATCAACAATACAGTCAATACAATAAATTAAAATACAACCCAATTACCATTAAATCATAAAATTCCAGCTTTTGGTGAAAAGAGGCATTGCCAATAAATAGTTTGAGCAGAACTGGAGTTTTGGTGCAAGTAGGGCAATTTTCTGGGGCTCCTTTGCCACAAGGGGTCCCTTGGCAAAGTAAATTATTATCATTGAGGCAGAACTTCAGGGTGCCTGGCACTTGCTGGGCTCAATCCTTAGTTTCTTTCTTGGGTCCCAGTGTGTCTATCACTGGCCCTGAGTTAGAGATGTACAAGAAGTCAAATTTACTTGAACTTCAGGTATTCTGGCCAACTACCAGTGTGTTCTGTTTCTACTCTGGTCACTTGTTACTCAATAGAGATTCCAAAAAGAAGTGATGCATTGTTATGCCGTGTTGCACAGGAGGTGGACCCTTGGGCCGAGGTGGGGTTGGCACTATCCTCAGGGCAAGCCCTACGGGTCCCCACCGTCGGCAGTCGGAGCTGGCTGACTGACGGAGGCCGGCTGGAGTTTTGCCAATACCAGCCCTCGTTCCCCGCAGGTTGAGCCCTGGGGTACTAGGGCTGGCTGGACTTAGGTGGGCTTCTGTCCAAGGTCTTCACTGGAATAACCAGGAGGTCAGCCAGGGGCCAACAGCGGTGGTAGGAACTGGTAGTCTGATCTGGACGAAGCAGAGTCCCGGAGAACCAGGCGCCAAGGAGTACTGGAGGAAGGCAGAGGGTGCCCGGGTAAGAACAGGCCGAAGCCTGAAGAGCCAAGTCCAGAATGGAGACAAGTGGGGTGTCATAGAACAGGCTGAAGTCAGGGCAGGTGGCAGGCAAGAAGAGTGGCAAAGCAAGTGTGGGTCAAAACGGAAGGCAGAGAATCCAAGATGGCTGCCTAAGTGGAGGACGGCGATTAAGGCGTTCTGATTTTTGCTGGGATTTCCTCTTACCAACATGCCTCATATGAAGCGCAAGGCCAAAGTTTGTTTGGATTCCCCGATGCCTCGAATAACTTCCCTTGCACAACCAAGAATAGAGGGGTTTTTTTTGCCGACAAGCATTCAAACTCCGGGAGGGCTGTCCGTAATAGTGCCTGGCATGGAGCAAATGCTGACACTATCGGACCTACAAACAACTTTAAGCCCCGGAGCTCCATTGACTCCATCTCCCCCCGCTACGGACAACCTCGGGACCCAGGTCGAAGCATCTTACGGAAGGCATTAGACGACTTTGGGCCTGTCATGGGGGACGCCGAGGCTGAGCTGGTTAGCATTAGAGCTGCCGGAGGAGCGGGGGTTTCACCTCAGAAGTCGCAGCTGGCACTGGGCGTGACCAGAAGGGATAACCTGGAGAGCACTCCAATGGCCTCAACACCGACGGGTGGAACGACCCTGTCTACAGCTCCAAATCTGAAGCAAGAATGCTTTCAGGGAGGTGTGGTAAGCACACAATCTTCCTTACTAGCATGGTTACAAAGAAAGAGATAACTTTAGAAAATGTGAGGGAAACCAAGATTGTCTTAGGGAGAGATTGGCGTTTGACAAGCTCCTCAGCTTAGATGATTACCTCATTGACAAGCATGCCACATACTAAGAGAAAGGGTAGGGTCCGAATGGAGTCCTCCGAATTCATCGAGACTACCCCCTCCTCAACCTACGATTGAGGGATTCTTTTTGCTGACAAACATCTCAACCCCGGGAAGAGAGCCTGTGGAGGTTCCGGCCACAGGACATGGCTTGGCCCTCTTGGGCGAACATGCATCCTTAAGACCGGGTGCGCCTGAGACACTCTCTCCTCCGCACCAAAGCGAAATCCAAATTCAGGATCGAGACCCGCGGCAGAGGAAAGCCGATAGGGGATCGATTGAGGAGGCAGGCTTCGGAGAAGTAACGGCGGAAGCATTGCCTCTTCCCGCGAGAGCCTTAGTGGGCAGTTTTGAAGTGGCTGCCGCTGGAGAGGCAGGGGTGATGATCAAGCCGGGCTCGAGTGGAGTTTTCGATCTACAGGCGAGGAGAGAGAGCCAGGCAGACGAGTCCCTCCGGATAGATGAAGTCTGCCGGCAAAGCGAGGTAAGACAATGCCTTACCATACCTAAATTGGTGAAATCAAATGTGGTCAACTCTGGATGCTATTTGGAACGCATTAATTGCATTAGAAAAAGCTGTGTCGGCTCTAGTAACTGCAGTGAATAACACACAGTCAACGGTTCAAATTATGGAACCTTTACTCAAAGAACAGGAAAACAAGATGAAAGAAATTACTCAACAAATAACTAATATCAAGGAAGTACAATCTAAACTGATTCAAGGTGAAGATTCAGCAGCAAATAGATTAGAAAATCTCGAGATTAAATCAAGATATTTGAATCTAAGGGTTTTAAATTTTCCCTCTATTAGGTTGGTCCCGATAAAGGATCAATTTAAAAAATACTTAAATGAAGTTCGATTGATGACCTTGGAAGCGATACCACCGATTTTCAAAATATTTTTTGCCGCCTCACCAAGAAATTTGAATATAAATGAACCTGTATCAACAGAACAACCACAAGAAGTAGGAATTGATATAATGCTGTTTTGGAAACCTCGGCAGAGGAGCAAATTCAGTTTTGTGGAACGTTATTAGTTTCTTTCATGTTTTCTACAGATAGAGACATGGTGTTAAGACTATTTCTACGTAACAGGAACAAGCTATATTTAGGCCAAAAAGTCTGGATATATCCAGGCCTGACTAGAGCGACGCAGGTTAAGAGAAAATCTTTTTTGGATATGTCTCAAGATGTTAGACAACTAGGTGGTCAATTTAATATTAGATACCCTTGTAAATGTATACTAAAATTAGAGAATACTAAATATGTTTTTTATGAACCTGCTCAATTAAGAAATTTACTGGATAGTCACATGGCAGAGGCTGCTCATACCTAACTTCCAGGCGCTAGAAGTATGATAAGATGTTTTTCCTCCCTATTGCTTTATAAAATTTTTTATTATTACAGAAATTGATTGTCCTAAGAAATCTTGGATCTCCTCCTTATTACTTTATGAATTTACTAATAGAAGAAGTATGAAGAATTTATAATGTTGGTAAAAACTTTTGTTGTGTTCCGCGCCCGTGGATGGCCACGGGCGTGGCCCCCTACCTCAACCGTGGCGGCGACCCGCCGTGGCAGCTCCTAGGAATACCCCTGGGCCGGTGCCAGTCGCTTCGGCACAGGTTCCCGGTCTGGCCGCTGGGTAGGGAGCCGTCCCTGCTCCTCTCTTGCGGCATCCTGCAGTCTTTCCTCCACAGAGGAAATCCAAGATGGCCACCGCCATCTTTAGGTGCAAGGCTGCGCCTCCTCATTAGAATTAAAGGGAACTGATCCCTTTAATCATCTGCAGCTGTTCCCTATGAGCCAGAGCAGAGGAAGTATAAAAGGAGTCTTCCTCTGCTCATTCCTTGACTTGGCAACGTCCCACGTAGTCAGGTCTGCTTGCTTCGGTGAGTTCTTGCTCTTTGGATCTTTGTTCCTGACTTTGGATTGGCTAGCGGTGATTCCTGGTGTGTGACTTTGGACTGGCAAGTGGTGATTCCTGGTGTGTGATTTCGGACTGGCAAGCGGCGATCCCTTGGTATAGACCTTGGACTGGTAAGCGACGACCCTCTGGCACTTGACTTCGGACTTCTTCTGGACCATTGTCTCCAAGGGCCCACCTAAGTCCCAGCGGCCCAGGTCCCTACGGGCTCCTCCCGGGGGGACCACGGGCTTCCAGGGGTGATGCTCCAGTTAGCCCTTGCACTGAACTCTCGACTCCTTGACCTCTCAAAGGTCCACCTAAGTCCCAGCGGTCCGGGTCCCTACGGGCTCCTCCTGGGGGAACTGCGGACTTCCAGTGGTGAAGACTCCGTTCTTGACGTCACGACTCTTCATTTGCTTCCACAGTCGCCTCAGTCTCCATTGCCGAGGGTCAGCTGGTCGCATCTTCTGTTCTGCCTCGCCACCCAACGGGAGAACCTACGGATCTTCCTCCTAAGGCAGTGATGGCTAACCTGTGACACGCGTGTCAGAGGTGACATGCCGAGACGTTTTTGCTGACACGCGCAGCGTTTCATGGACTATCGGGAATTTTTTTTATTGGCTGCGCAAAACCTTTTTTTTTTCGGCTGCGCCGACCCTTTAAAATTAGATTTTTAGTATCCCCCCACCCTCCGGACCCCTCCACCCCCCCTCCCCAATGCCCCCGGGCGCAGGGAGGCTCATTTCTCGCAGTGATAAGCAGGGCCGTGGTGAGGCTCACGTCACTACGGCCCGAAGAAACAGATCGCATTTAAACGCGCTGATGCTCCTCCTCCTTCCTGCCCGTGCGGCCCCGGTAGTAAACGTTGCTGGAGCCGCGTGGGCAGGAAGGAGGTGAAGCATCAGCGCGTGCAGAAGAGGAGCAGCACTTGTGCTTACGGGCCGCCGCGAATTTCAAGTCGCAGCGGCCTGAGAAGAGGAAGAGGCCCGGTAGCAGGGCCACCGCGGCCTGCAGGGCCCATCCTGCGGTGACCCGCGAAGAGGAGGCCCAGAGGTGAGAGAGAGGCTGAGGGTCTGTAGAGTGTGTGTGTGTGTGCGTGTATGAGATGAGTTGAGAGATTGTGTTTGAGAGTGAGGACCTGAATGTTTGCAGAGACAGCATGTGCTTGAGCAAGACAGCATGTGGGGGGGAGAGAGGGAGAGCCTGTGTGTGAGAGTCAGACAGCATGTGCCAGTGACTGTGTGTATGAATGATTGTATGAGAGAAAGCATGTGAGAGTGAGAGCCTGTGCTTGAGCATGTATGAGTGAGAGAGAGCCTGGGTGTGTAAGACAGCATGTGCCAGTGAGAGATTGTGTGTGTGTGTGAGAGAGAGAAATGCATGTGAGAATGAGAACCTGACTGTGTGTTTCAGGGAAGAAGATGGAGAGAAAAGAAACAGAAAAAAAGACAATATAAAAGGAATTGGAAAAAAAAATAAGAAAGGGAAGGTGGAAAAAAAAAAGCCTGTGACAACCAATTAGAAAACTAAGATCAGACAGCAAAGGCAAAAAAAAAATATAGATTACTTTTTAGTGATTGGCATTTGTAATCTTTGGGAATGTGCAAGAATAGCACTTTCTCTACGGATCTCACAATGTACGAGATCAGCATGGAGAAAGTGGAAGCCCACAGGGCCTGCACAGAGGAGGCAGCAGAATGGACTTCAGTGTCAGTAGCAGCAATCGGCACCTCCCCAATAGCTATGTGGCAGCAGTGACAGTGGCAGCAGAGGAATGAGAGAGGTTCTGAGGTTGCTGCAAAAGAGAGGGGGGGTCTGCATTTAGTGTGTGGCATGTGTATGAATGGGACTCTGCCTGGGGGGTGTATGTGTGTGAATGCATGGGTGCCTGCCTGGGGGTCTGTGTGTGTGAGAATGAATGTGTACATGCCTGGGAGATGGGGAGGGAGTGGTGTGAAAATGAATGGGAGCCAATAAAAGAAACAGACTGACAGATGAAGTTTGTAACTCTTGCTTGGGCTTGAAGTGTACGAAATTCCAACCTTCAATTGAAGATTTAGCCAATGAAATTCAGCAACAAAAAAGTCACTAAGCAGGTAAGGTAAAGAATTATTTGTTTTTGCTTTATTAATAAATACAGTACATATATTTAAATTATAACTTTGTTATTAATTAGAGCTACAAATATCACAAAATTATGCATTTTTCTAGAAGTGACACACCACCCGAGTTATGCTCGGGTTTTTTATGAATTTTGACATACTGAGCTCAAAAGGTTGGCCATCACTGTCCTAAGGTATACCATCCTCCTGTCGGCCCAAGGGTTCACAAGCCTGAGCATAACAACTTTCCTATGCTTTTACTTTATTTAGTTATTTTGTTAAATATGTTTCCAAATTTTGTGGATTAAATATGTATTAAAATACTTCTCTGTTTTGTAAAATTGAAAAATTGAATAAAGAATAAAAAGAAAAGAAAATGTTTGGAAGGCACTGATTTCGTTAGAAAATTTGATTTCTACTTTGGCAAATATAATGACTGAGACCCAACAACACGTATGACAGATAGATCCAGATATAACATCACATACAAATACAATTGATGAATTAGAAAAACAAGTTTCTCAGTTACAAAAAAATCAAGAGGGAACGATTAAAGCTGAAATGTTTAATTCAAGAAAATTGGAAAACATTGAGAACGAACTGAGATATAAAAACCTTCGTGTGATAAATTTTCCACAGGTTAAGTTAATATCACCTCTGGAACAGTTCAAAAAATATTTAATGGAAATATTAATGTAACCTCAGGAGGCGATACCTCCAATTGCAAAAATATATTTCTTGACAGAGAGAAAACTTGAGGAGAAGAGGATACAAATTACACCGATTACCCAGTCAGAAGGGATTGGCAATATAACAGATATTCTAGAACAAACCTTGGAAGAACAGATTGAACGCCGTGAAACTATATTGGTTAGTTTTATATTTCCTTCAGACCGGGACTCAATTTTAAGAATGTTCTTACATAACAGAGAAAAAATATACTTAGGGCAGAAAATATGGATATACCCGGACATATTGAGAGAAACTCAGGTTTGGAGAAAAAACTTTTTGTCGATGTGTCAAGAAGCAAGATCTTTGGGGACAGTCATTAATATAAGATATCCAAGTAAATGTTTTAAAAATTAATAGTATAAGATATGTGTTCTTTGGGCCTGTTCAGTTGCGTTCTTTTCTTAATTCTCATACCCCTGTGGAAAGTTTAAGTGCTATATAACTTGTAATGGAAGGAATATTATAAATGTTTGGCCTCCTGCAATACTGTTCATAAGATTTATTATCTTTTTGTAAAGCTCCCAATGAAGTCTTGGATTCTCCCTTTATTTTCTTTGCTGGTCATAATATTGCTTGAGACTTAAAAAAACAATATTACTATTTTTAACTTTATCTTAAATAATGATTTAAAATATGCTTATTTGTTAGATTTGTTACCTTGGCCTATCATTGACAATGTAAAATTCGTTGTCTATTAATGTAAAATGAATTAAAAAAAAATTAAAAAAACAAAAAACGGAAGGCAGCAGAGGAATGGTCAGGCAAGGGTCAAAGTAGGAGGCGGGCGGTAACGTAGTCAGGTGATGCAAAGCTCAGTACCAGGAAACAAGCAATGTCATAGTCAGGCGATGCAGAGGGCAGTACCAGGAGATAAGCCATAGAGTAGTCAAGTAAAGCAGTGGTCAAAGCCGGGAGGTCAATCAAAGGAAGAAGCAAGGAAAGATGAACACAGGAACAAGAACGGGTACCAAGGTCAGGAACAGGAACTCAGGCAAGACAGGAACCAGGAACACAGAGGATACGCAGGAATAAGCAACTCAGGACACGACAGCGTGGAGACCTGTTGCCAAGGCAAAGAAACGTTGACTGGGCCCAGCCTTAAATACCGGGACCCAGTGATGTCATCGGAAAAGAGCCAACCGCCTAGTGTGCTGTGGGCCCTTTAAATAATCTGAAGAGGTGTATTTGTATTTAAAAAATTTATTAATCGCTTAACACAAATGGCCTAAGCGATATACAAAATTTACATACATAATAATAAAAAAACACAAAATTTCACAAAGACTGAGGCAAACAAACATTTATAAATTATATAAAATAATAATAAAAAATAAAATAATATCACATCTAAATATGAAATCAAACACATTCAATTCAATACAATACTCATCAACACAAAAGCAAATGAGAATCAATGCATTGCGTTACAACTTAAACGCACGGGCAAGGAGAAATTCTTTGTAGGATGATTTAAATTTCTTAACATCATCCATAGATCTCAGTTCTATAGGGATTGAATTCCATTGAGAGGGTGCCGCAATTGAAAAAGAAGTCTCTCTGGTACTAAACAGGCGAGCTTGACGAATAGAAGGAACTTCAAGATTATTCAACTGCGAGGATCTCAAGCATCTCACTGGTTTATATATTCTCAATAAAGCATTAAACCAATGTGATGAATTGGAATTACATAATTTAAAGACAATCAGACCTATTTTGAAAGAAATCCGATCGCAGACAGGTAACCAATTAAGGTTACAAAGCACTGGTGAAATTCTATCGAAACGTTTTAGATTGGAAACCAACCTAGCGGCTGAATTCAGTAGAAGCTGAATAGACTGAATTTGACATTTTGGTAACCCAATGTAAAGTCCATTACAATAATCAATATGCGGAAATATGAGCGCACGAACAACGGTCAGAAAATCCTTCTCATAAAGCAGATGGCGTAATCCAACTAGTAAACGCAATTTGAAAAAAACAGTTTTGATAAGCATTCTAATTTGGGGTTTAAAGGATAAGTTGGAATCCAACAAAAAACCCAAACTCTTAATTGGCGAAGAAAGTACCCAAAAACTAAGGGGTACATTTTCAAAGAGTTACGCGCGTAACCCCCGAAAACCTACCCCAAACCCCCCCTCCGCGTGCGCCGAGCCTATCTTGCATAGGCTTGGCGGCGCGCGCAAACCCTGGGATGTGAGTAAGTTCCGGGGCTTTCCTGGGGGGGGGGCATGTCGGGAGGGCATGTTGCGGCGGCGCGTCATCCGGGGGCATTCCAGGGGCGGGGCTGCGGGCATGGTTCCGGACCGGGGGCGTTCCGGGGGCATGGCCGTGGCCTCAGGACCAGCCCCCGGACTGGAACATGGTGCGCCGACAGCTGGCCCTCGAGCAGGCGTAACTTCTGGAATAAAGGTAGGGGGGTTTAGATAGGACTGGGGGGGTGGGTTAGGTAGGGGGAGGCGAAAGGAATGGAGGCCGGCTGCGCGGCTCGGCACGCACAGGCTGCCGATTTTGCTCAACCTTGCGCGTGCCGATCCTGGATTTTAACGGCTACGCGCGAATCTATTAAAATACCGTGTACTCTTGTTTGTGCCTGGTGCGCGAACAAAAGTACGTGTGTGTGTAATTTTGTAAAATCTACTCTAAGTCTATTCCATGTTACTGTTGCTAGTAATAGCAGTGGCTATTTTCTAAGTCAACTTAATTAATAGCAGGTAATGGACTTCTCCTCCAAGAACTTATCTAAACCTTTTTTAAACCCAGCTACACTAACTGCACTAACCACATCCTCTGGCAACAAATTCCAGAGTTTAATTGTGCGTTGAGTGAAAAAGAACTTTCTCTGATTAGTTTTTAATGTGCCACATGCTAACTTCATGGAGTGCCCCCTAATCTTTCTGTTATCTGAAAGAGTAAATAACCGATTCACATCTAACCATTCTAGATCTCTCATGATTTTAAACACTTCTATCATATCCCCCCTCGGCCGTCTCTTCTCCAAGCTGAAAATTACTAACCTCTTTAGTCTTTCCTCGTAGGGGAGCTGTTCCATTCCCCTTATCATTTTGGTCGCCCTTCTCTGTATCTTCTCCATCGCAATTATATCTTTTTTTAGATGCGGCGACCAGAACTGTACACAGTATTCACTATGGAGCGATACAGAGGCATTATGACATTTTCCATTTTATTCACCATTCCCTTTCTAATAATTCCCAACATTCTGAAACGACGATTTAAATGTGTTATCCACTATGACGCCTAGATCTCTTTCTTGGGTGGTAGCACCTAATATGAAACCTAACATTGTGTAAATATATCATGGGTTATTTTTCCCTATATGCATCACCTTGCACTTATCCACATTAAATTTCATCTGCCATTTCGATGCCCAATTTTCCAGTCTCACAAGGTCTTCCTGCAATTTATCACAATCTGCTTGTGATTTAACTACTCTGAACAATTTTGTATCATCTGCAAATTTGATTACCTCACTCGTCGTATTTCTTTCCAGATCATTTATAAATATATTGAAAAGGGTCCCAATACAGATCCCTGAGGCACTCCACTGCCCACTCCCTTCCACTGAGAAAATTGTCCATTTAATTCTATTCTCTGTTTCCTGTCTTTAGCCAGTTTGTAATCCACGAAAGGACATTGCCACCTATCCCAGGATTTTTACTTTTCCTAGAAGCCTCTTATGAGGAACTTTGTCAAACGCCTTCTGAAAATCCAAGTACACTACATCTACCGGTTCACCTTTATCCACATGTTTATTAACTCCTTCAAAAAAGTGAAGCAGATTTGTGAGGCAAGATTTGCCCTGGGTAAAGCTATGTTGACTTTGTTCCATTAAACCATGTCTTTCTATATGTTCTGTGATTTTGATGTTTAGAACACTTTCCACTATTTTTCCTGGCACTGAAGTCAGGCTAACCGGTCTGTAGTTTCCCGGATCGCCCCTGGAGCCCTTTTTAATTATTGGGGTTACATTAGCTATCCTTCAGTCTTCAGGTACAATGGATGATTTTAATGATAGGTTACAAATTTTTACTAATAGGTCTGAAATTTCATTTTTTAGTTCCTTCAGAACTCTGGGGTGTATACCATCCAGTCCAGGTGATTTACCACTCTTCAGTTTGTCAATCAGGTCTACCACATCTTCTAGGTTCACCGTGATTTGGTTCAGTCCATCTGAATCATTACCCATGAAAACCTTCTCCAGTATGGGTACCTCCCCAACATCCTCTTCAGTAAACACTGAAGCAAAGAAATCATTTAATCTTTCCACGATGGCCTTATCTTCTCTAAGTGCCCTTTAACCCCTCGATCATCTAATGGTCCAACTGACTCCCTCACAGGCTTTCTGCTTCGGATATATTTTTAAAAGTTTTTACTGTTTTTGCCTCTATGGCCAACTTATTTTCAAATTCTCTCTTAGCCTGTCTTATCAATAAGAACATAAGATCATAAGAAAATGCCATACTGGGTCAGACTAAGGGTCCATCAAGCCCAGCATCCTGTTTCCAACAGTGGCCAATCCAGCCATAAGAACCTGGCAAGTACCCAAAAACTAAGTCTATTCCATGTTACCATTGCTAATGGCAGTGGCTATTCTCTAAGTGAACTTAATAGCAGGTAATGGACTTCTCCTCCAAGAACGTATCCAATCCTTTTTTAAACACAGCTATACTAATTGCACTAACCACTTACATTTAACTTGCCAACACTTATGCATTATCCTATTTTCATCTGTTGGATCCTTTTTCCAATTTTTGAATGAAGATCTTTTGGCTAAAATAGCTTCATTCACCTTCCCTTTTAACAATGCCGGTAATCGTTTTGCCTTCTTTCCACCTTTCTTAATGTGTGGAATACATCTGGACTGTGCTTCTAGGATGGTTTTTTTTTTAACAATGACTATGCCTCTTGCGCACTTTTTACTTTTGTAGCTGCTCCCTTCAGTTTTTTTCTAACAATTTTTCTCTTTTTATCAAAGTTTCCCTTTTGAAAGTTTAGCATGAGAGCCATGGATTTGCTTACTATCCCCCTTCCAGTCATTAATTCAAATTTGATCATATTATGATCACTATTGCCAAGTGGCCCCACCACCGTTACCTCTCTCACCAAATCCTGTGCTCCACTGAGAATTAGATCTAAAAATGCTCCCTCTCTTGTCAGTTTCTGAACCAATTGCTCCATGAAAATGTCATTTATTCCATCCAGGAACTTTATATCTCGAGCATGTGAGTTTACTGGCAGTGCTTGCTTCTACTGTATTCTTTGAGGTCAAAGTAGATCAAGGACTCTCATTATTTTAACATTATTTTTGTGGGTGTGTTTTGCACACCTTATAGTAGTATAAATCCTTGTTAATTATTTGACAGATGATAGCCAACAGGTGCTTGCATTCTTCAGAATTTGTATTCCCCATCTTTGAAGTTAAAGTATTGAAAACATTAAAGCCTTCTTAATATGTAGACTTGCATGACCTTTGTTTACCATGGCATCATAGTAATGAAGTATTACAGTGACTATTGACAATAAGGTAGAAGCTTCACTTAAAGAGGGAAGAAAGATCTCTATCAGACCAGATGCCTTCTTGTTTCATCTGAAGAACATTGCCTGCTAAAAATAAAAGGGGTAATTAACAGTCTGCATAGATTTTAAGGTAATTGCCTGCATGCTTTATACCACTGTTCAAAGAGAAAGAACATGTGCACTTTCCCTTTCGACATTATGCCACATTATGCCACAAAAACTACTCACATATAATTACACCTGCTAATTTCTGCATTGATTTTATGGGGAAAAATTATCTGCATACTTTTGAAAATCCAAAAGTATGTATGTACCGGTAAGTGCAATTCTCTCCTCAACCTTGCCTGCAGGGACGCCTCTGCTCACTGCAGGTAAACGTATACGCATACAGGACGAACGTGCATAAGTTTACCAGCAGTTTCTAGGGTCAAAGCACTGTTTTACCCAAGGAAATAACTTTGAAAATTACCTTAAATGGGAGCAAATTTCAAATAGCCAGTGTAGATGCAAACTACCCATACTTTATACAAATTTTCAAAAGGTAAGCCCCCCCCCCCCTGTATTATTTCCCTTAGCAAATTAGCAGCCATAAAGTGCACAGGCTAAAACTGTGTACTTTATACCTGTGATATAAGTAGGTACTGGAGGGAGGGCAACATTGCACCCATAGGTTTGAAAATCAAATGTATGAACGTGGTTTTTTCTTCCCCTTAGACCTGCCTGCTGCACACCTCTTTTCCCCCTGGCTAAATGTACACAGAAGCACTTTTAGCCACATTTGAGGGTGACAATTTTCAGTCAAGCTATTTTATCTGAGTAAATGCCTTTTGAAAATTGCCCTTGTAGTCCATATGTTAACTGTACTGAAATATGCAGAGATGAAAGCCAGCAAGCAAGTTGCAGACAATACCTTGTTGCAGACAATACCTTGTGTTGGACTCATCCAATGCTTTTGAGAGGGAAAAAACTTGTGAAAGCTAGCTGCAAGATTTATTAAGTTATAAAGGGACACATTTTCAAAGCCTCAGGACCTGATTCATTGACACAAATGGAGAGAAAAGCCTCAGCTGCCTATTATGCAGGTCAAAAAAAATGTACTTAACCCGCATGCAGATTTTCCTTATATGCACAAACTGTCTGCATAAATAAAAAGGGGGGGAGGGAGACCAGGCATTTTGTAGGAATGCATTAGATATATTACATTTTGAAAACCTACGCGTGCAGATAGCTTGCTTGACTTTACACGACCATTGTAAACATCCTAAATGTACATGTGCACACTGAGCGCAAAATAACTTGATTTTCAAACACAACATTTGCAGGTACCTGGTATTTGAAAATCACCTTGTTTTGTGTAGGCTTTCTAGTAAGTTTGTAAGCAATTATGTGCCATACCGAAAATATCCCCCTGTAAAGAGATAGCCAATGTTTTACCACTGAAAGCACCAAATATGATTCATAATAGCTAAAGAAGTATGCAGACAAATACTGACAGGCCAAGACACTGAAAGAGAAGAGACCATGCACAGCTGAGAACTTTACGCTGAAGGATGCTATCAAGATCTGCCTGTTTGTATGCTCCTGTGTAAATAAGAAACCAAGGCAGAGGGACAATGCAACAACTTAAGCTCATAAGCAGGAGTCATGGACTGGCCAAGGGAGTCCAGAGGTTATAAGGACTCCCTCACTTGGAAGAGGGGGGGCTAGTGTGAGATGGAGAAAACACTGCCATTGGCATACATCTTGGCAGACAGATGTGGCAGTACTCCCCCCGAAGAAATGGGGAAGGAGGAAAAGACCTGCAATGTGGCAGGTCACCCATCACTGCAATGTGGGATATCACCCATCACATGATTATCCATTAATTATTAAGAAGGGAATGGCAAATAAAACAATGGATGTCATAATGCCTCTGTATCGCTCCATGGTGAGACCGCATCTTGAATACTGTATGCAGTTCTGGTTGCTGCATCTCAAAAAAGATATAGTTGCATTGGAGAAAGTGCAGAGAAGGGCAACCAAAATGATAATTGGCATGGAACAGCTGCCCTGTGAGGAAAGGCTAAAGAGGTTAGGGCTGTTCATTTTGGAGAAGAGATGACTGAGAGGGGATATGACAGAGGTCTACAAAATAATGAAAAGACTTGAACAAGTTAATGTAAATCAGTTAATTACTCAGATAGTAGGACGACTAGGGAGCACTCCATGAAGTTAGCAAGTAGCTCATTTAAAACAAATCAAAGAAAACTCTTTTTCACTCAGTGCATAGTTAAGCTCTGGAATTCATTGCCAGAGGATGTGGTTACAGCAGTTAGTGTAGCTGGGTTTAAAAAAGGTTTAGATAAGTTCCTAGAAGAAAAATCCATAAACTGCTATTAATTAATAAGCAATAGTAGCTTGAGATTTATTTAATGTTTGGGTATTTGCCAGGTACTTGTGACTTGGATTGGCCACTATTGAAAACAGGATACTGGGATTGATGGACCCTTGATCTGACTCAGTATGACTTAGTTTTTGGGTACTTGCCAGGTTCTTATGGCCTGGATTGGCCACTGTTGGAAACAGGATGCTGGGCTTGATGGACCCTTGGTCTGACCCAGTATGGCATTTTCTTATGTTCTCTCTTCCAGTATCTTTAATCTGCGGGCCTTTGGAATATCAGACCCTTGCCTTAGTAGACTCTGGGGCAGGGGGAAATTTCATTTTGAAACGTCTAGTGGAACACTTGTGGATCCCTACCACTACTATGACGTCTCCATTACTATTGTCCTCTATTCATGGAGAGCCCTTACCGGGTGAAGTAACTCTGCTTATAGATCCAGTGAGCTTGAGTACCAGTGCTCTTCATACAGAGACTATTTCCTTCTTTGTGCTAGAGAAGGCCATGCCCCCTTTGGTATTTGGGCTACCGTTGCTGCAGAAACACATGCCACAATTCAACTGGACCACTTTGGAGCTTTCACGTTGGAGTCCAGATTGTCATGGCAAATGCTTAATGGAAGTCTCTCCAATACCTTGCATGCCAACTACCCCGTTGTTGCCTGGGTTGCTGCCTCAATATGCATCTGACCAAGATGTATTCTCAAAAGAAGCTGCTGATGTGTTACCTCCATACAGATCATACGACTGCGCAATTAATTTGAAGCCAAATACGGAACCACCCAAAGGAAGGGTCTACCCCCTCTCCATAGTGGAGAATAAGGCGATGTCGGAATACATCCAGGAGAATCTCCAGAAAGGCTTCATAAGACCTTCTAAGTCTCCTGCCGGTGCAGGATTTTTCTTCGTGGGGAAAAAGGACGGAACGTACGTCTGTGCATTGACTACAGAGGTGTGAATTAGATCACCATAAAGGACCACTACCCTTTACTACTCATCTCGGAGCTATTTGATAGGTTACAGGGAGCCATGATATTCTCGAAGCTTGACCTCAAAGGAGTGTATAATTTAGTCCGCATCCGCGCTGGCGATGAATGGAAGACGGCTTTTAATACCTGGGATGGACACTTTGAATACCTGGTGATGCCCTTCGGCTTGTGCAATGCCCCAGCTGTCTTCCAAAACATGATGAACGATATTCTGCATGATTTACTCTACCAATGTGTTGTTGTCTACTTAGACGACATCTTGATATTTTTTCAGGACCTGCAATCCCATCAGGAAGATGTCAAAAGAGTTCTGCAGAGACTTCGCGAGAACCGCTTGTATGCCAAATTGTCTAAATGTGAATTTCATAAAGAATCTGTACCCTTCTTAGGTTACCTGGTTGAAGGTTTTCTGGCAGTAATCAGAACATTTTCTGTCTCTTTGGGAAGGAATAAGGAGGAGACTACTGTATGACCTCAAACAATGGTTTCCAAATGGACCCTCAGAAGCTTGAAAGTATTCAAAAATGGCCACAACCCACGGGCCTAAAAGCTCTAAGACAATTTTTGGGATTTACCAATTACATAAGAACATAAGAAATTGCTATGCTGGGTCAGACCAAGGGTCCATCAAGCCCAGCATCCTGTTTCCAACAGAGGCCAAACCAGGCCACAAGAACCTGGCAATTACCTAAACATTAAGAAGATCCCATGCTACTGATGCAATTAATAGCACTGGCTATTCCCTAAGTCAACATGATTAGTAGCAGTTAATGGACTTCTTCAAGAACTTATCCAAACCTTTTTTGAACCCGGCTATACTAACTGCACTAACCACATCCTCTGGCAACAAATTCCAGAGCTTTATTGTGCATTGAGTGAAAAATAATTTTCTCCGATTAGTCTTAAATGTGCTACTTGCTAACTTCATGGAATGCCCCCTAGTCCTTCTATTACCGGACCTTTATTAAAAATTACTTTTCATTGACTGTTCCATTAACAGCAATGACTAAGAAGGGAGCCAACGTTGCCACTTGGTCTATGGAAGCTGTGACTGCGTTCCAGAAGTTAAAAGACGCCTTTCAAAGCAAACCATGTCTCCGCCATCCGGACCCTACTCGACCCTTCATTAAAGTACCTGGTGGTCCAGCGGGGGTCCCGGGAGCGATCTCCCGCTCTCAGGCTGTCGGCTGCCACTAATCAAAATGGCGCCGATGGCCTTTTGCCCTTACCATGTGACAGGGCTATCGGTGCCATTGGCCGGCCCCTGTCACATGGTAGGAGCACTGGATGGCCCGCGCCATTTTTAAAGATGGTGCCGGCCGTCCATTGTTTGTTTATATAGGTATGGTCAGGACTTGTCAAATCCTAGGATATAAGAAGGATAATTTTCAGTGTGCTTGCATTGGTGCAGATTCCACTCTTACCTGCAGTCTTTGCATCAGTTTTCACAGGGAAAGCATGCCAGGACTTTTGCTTTGAAAACTGCTGTGGTTACCTGCTTTTGTGCCAATAGATTTCTGCAGGAAAAGTACTCATGAAGATTTGAAAATGCAATTCCCATGTGCACCCCGACCTAAATAAGCCCCCTTTCCCAATGGAGCTAAATATTTACGCATTGTGGCACACTGCATGAACTTTTAGCCAGCTTTCATATGGTCAATGTATGCATAGAAAATCTTTGTTATTCACCAAACTGCTTTGAAAATTGAAAGATATATCTATTATGTCACCATAAATGAAAACAAACAAATGTACTCAACAGAAGCTAGCATGCAATATTCAGATTTCTTCACACAAGAAAGCACACACAGAGGTCTGAATATTGTATGGTGTTTTTACTGAGTATATTTGGTGAAATAGATAGCTTTCAAATATTCAAAGTGGTTTTTGGCTTGTTATGATTACTTTTTCAGCGACTGCCATTGCATTTGGAACTAATTTTTGGTACAAACAAGCCTTTTCTTTTTTGAGCTGTTTTAAGGTTTTTAAAATTGTTTTAGTGTTTTTTTAAATTCTTCTTTGGTTAAGGGGTTTTTTAAAACATAAAATATACAGTATATATAACTAATATAAGACACTCTGCATTGTGATGAAAAAGAAAATTATTCCTTACCTGCTAATTTTCGTTCCTGTAGTACCATGGATCATTCCAGACTGTGGGTTATGTTCCCTGTCCAGCAGATGGAGTTAGAACCAAAAATTCCCAGGGGAGGACCTATATAGCCACGCCTCCCTCGCCTCAATCCTCAGTAACTGGACTAGCAAAGCCAAGACGAGAAGAGACAGAACCAGAGGAATCAATTAATCTCAAAAATATAGAGAAAAAATAACAGCTGTGACAGCAACTAACTTGTACTCAAAAAACTGTAACTGAGAACTTGCAAACAGCACTGTGTTCAAAGACACAGCTCGCAATAACTAGAGATACAGAGTGAAAATATTGTGAAGACAGGAAAGCAGGGATGGCCCACAAAGAACCCCCAAAACCAGGGAGGGGTCTGGAATGATCCATGGTACTACAGGAACGAAAATTAGCAGGTAAGGAATAATTTTCTTTTCCCTGTACGTACCAGGATCATTCCAGACTGTGGGATGTACCAAAGCTTCCCCATCATGGGTGGGTCGCGGACAGCCCTGCCCGTATGATCCTGTCTCCAAGCTGACCGTGAGACGGCACGCGAATGTCTAGACGATAATGTCTTGCGAAAGTGTGGAGAGACTTCCATGTGGCCGCCCTACAGATTTCCTGAGAAGAAACTGCAGAACTTTCCGCCCACGACGTCGCTTGAGCGCGGAGAGAATGCGCCTTAACAGCTAAAGGTGGAGACTTACCCACTCCGATGTATGCGGCTATAATCGCTCCTTTCAGCCAGCGAGCGATTGATTGTTTGGATGCCATGCAACCCTACCTGGGTCCCGACCAAAGGACAAACAAATGATCGGAGAGTCGAAATTCATTAGTGACCTCCAAATAATGTATCAAAGAACGTCGGACATCCAACCGACGCAGGTCAGAAGAATCAGAGGATAAAAATGACGGAAGCTCTATCGATTGGTTGAGATGGAAAGTCGAGACCACCTTCGGCAGAAAAGATGGAACTGTCCACAGGGATACTCCCCCTGGCGTGAAACGAAGGTATGGCTCCCTACATGATAGAGCTTGTAGTTCAGAGATCCGACGTGCTGAGCTGATCGCCACCCGGAAGATGGTCTTAAGGGTGACATCCTTGAGTGTGGCCGAAGTCAGAGGCTCAAAAGGCGGTGCACATAGAGCCCGGAGTACCAAATTGAGATTCCAAGAAGGACAAGGTGGCCTAAATGGAGGCTTCAAGTGTTTTACCCCCTTTAGAAAACGTAGGATATCTGGATGTGAGGCCAGGAGCTCCCTGTCATTACTACGTAGAAAGGCTCCCAACGCCGCCACCTGCACACGAAGAGAATTATAGGCAAGGCCCAAATCCAGACCAGCCTGAAGGAAGGAAAGCACATGTGTCACCGAGGCCTGCGTTGGTAGAATCAATTTTGACTCGCACCGTTCCTCAAAAACCTTCCATACTCTGACATAAGTAACCGACGTGGATGTCTTCCTAGCTTTCAGGAGCGTGGAGATGACAGATTCTGGATATCCACGCCGTCTCAATTGACGCCTCTCAAAAGCCAAGCCGCAAGACAGAAGTGATCTGCCTCCTTGAAAAATATTGGTCCTTGGCGAAGAAGACGTGGCAGATAACTGAGCCGAAGAGGGCCGTCTACTGCCAGATTGAGAAGATCTGCAAACCATGGTCAACGAGGCCACTCTGGTGCAACTAGGATCACCGGACCTTGATGCATCTCTATCCGTCGGATAACCTTGCCCACTAGAGGCCACGGAGGAAAGACATACAGGAGACACTGTCGAGGCCAGGGAAGAACCAGCGCGTCGACTCCTTCCGCGCCGCGCTCTCGCCTGCGGCTGAAGAACCGAGCGGCCTTTGCATTTGTCGCGGTTGCCATTAGATCCACATGGGGTCTCCCCCAACGCTGTACTATCCTTCGCATTGCGTACTCCGAGAGTTCCCACTCTCCGGGATCCAGGTGTTGTCGACTGAGAAAATCTGCCTGAACGTTGTCCACGCCAGCTATGTGCGAAGCCGCTAGCCGCTGTAAGTGTAGCTCCGCCCATGTCATCAACTCGTCGGTCTCCAACGAGACTAGATGGCTTCTGGTGCCCCCCTGGCGATTGATGTACGGCACTGTGGTTGCATTGTCCGAAAGAATCCGAATCGCTCGACTGCGTACCAGTGGGTAGGACCCCTGCAGCGCTAGATGGACTGCTCTGGTCTCCAGACGATTGATGGGCCAAGTGGACTGTTCCATCGTCCATCGGCCTTGGAGAGACCTGTCCTGACAGACCGCCCCCCAGCCGGTGAGACTGGCATCCGTGGTGACGACCACCCAATTCGGGTTCTGTAGAGACACTCCCTGAGCTAATTGTTGAGGGTCCAGCCACCACTGTAAGCTGAGCAAGACAACATCCGGGATGGGCAGTACTGCTTGAAAATCTCTCGACACTGGGTTCCATCGTGAAAGCAGAGACCTCTGGAGAGGCCTGAGATGAGCGAAGGCCCACGGAACCAAATCGATTGTTGAGGCCATGGTTCCCAGTACCTGGAGATAATCCCACGCCGTGGGAGCAACTAGTGCCAAGAACCGTGTTACCTGAGCACGCAGAGCCCGAGCTCTGTCCGGGTGCAGAAATACCTTGGCTCGGCTGGTGTCGAAGTGTGCTCCCAGAAAATCCAGCGATTGGGACGGTATCAGTTTGCTCTTTGAGAAATTGACGATCCATCCCAGAGACTGAAGAAGCTGTACTACCCTGTCTACAGCACGGTAACCCTACGTCCTCGACTTCGCCCGAATGAGCCAGTCGTCTAGATAGGGATGTACAAGGATACCCTCCTTGCGGAGCGCCGCCGCCACCACTACCATGATCTTGGTGAAGACACGCGGAGCCGTCGCCAGACCAAAAGGGAGAGCACGGAACTGAAAATGCTGTCCCAAAATCTTGAAGCGTAAGAAGCACTGATGATGGTGATGGATCGGGATGTGAAGGTATGCCTCTGTAAGGTCCAAAGAGGCCAAGAATTCTCCCGGATGCACGGCTGCTAACACTGAACGGAGCGTTTCCATACGAAAATGAGGAACTCTGAGACACTTGTTGACCGTCTTGAGTTCCAGGATAGGTCGAAAAGTGCCCTCTTTCTTGGGAACCACGAAGTAGATTGAATAATGACCTTTTCCCAGATCGGAGGCTGCTACCGGTACTATCGCCCCCAGCTGTAGCAGACGATCGAGAGTCTGTCGGACTGCTAATTGTTTGAGACGGGAACCGCAAGGAGAAAACAGAAAACGATCTCGGGGTTCTTGTACAAAATCTAATACGTAGCCTTGTCTTAAGATGTCCAGCACCTATTGATCCGACGTAGTTTGGGCCCACTCCTTGTAAAAGAGAGTAAGGCGACCCCCCAGGTGGGGGATCCCCTCTTGGGTCCTTCTGGCATCATTGTGAAGCCTTCAAGGAAGGACCTACCCCTTGAGTATCCTTACCGTGGCGGCGCCCCCGAAAGGACCGGTTCCAGGTGTGTGATCATGTAGAAGGAGCCCGAGGTGTCTGCTGTCTAGTAGGACGCGACCTCCGTTGATTCCGGTACCTATTTCTGGAGGAATAAAACGATCTAGAAGAACGTGGACGATCTTCTGGTAGCTTGTGCACCGCATTCTCATTAAGAGATTTGATGATCTGATCCAAATCTTCCCCAAATAGGCACCTACCCTTGAAAGGAAGGGAACTCAGGCGCGTCTTAGACGAAGCATCTGCCACCCAGTTGCGTAGCCACAAAAGACGACGAGCGGACACCGCCCACCATGGAACGAGCGAGGACCCTTAACAGATCATAAAAAGCATCAGCTCCATAGGCAACCACCGCTTCAAGTCTATCAGCCTGAATAGTCTCTGCCTGTGGCAAAGATTGGGAAGTGAGAAGCTGTTGTACCCAACGCAGAGCTGCTCGCTGTGCTAGGGAACTGCAGATAGCAGCCCTCATCCCCAACGCTGAAACTTCGAAGATACGCTTGAGGTAAACCTCGAGCTTGCGATCCTGGACATCCTTCAACGCCGTCCCGCCCGTGACCGGGATGGTAGTATGTCTCGTGACCGCGGATACCGCTAAATCAACAGCAGGAACCTTAAGAATCTCCAAGAAATCAGTGGGGAGAGGGTATAACTTTTCCATGGCTTGACCGACTCGAAGACTGGCCTCAGGAGTATCCCACTCCCTTGAAATCAATTGCAAGATGTTGTGATGCGTGGGAAAAGCTTTCGCTAGAGGTCGTAAGCCCACTAGGAGAGGATCCCCTTTCTTAATCTTCGGATCCTGAGCCACAGGATCCGGAGGAGGGTCAATGTCCATTTCCTGGAGGATGTGGGGGATGAGATCATCCAATTCCGCTGCTTGAAAAATACGGAGGACCCTCGGGTCGTCACCTTCTACCTGGGCCGCCAGGGAGGGATCATCCGCATCTGGATCTTGCCATGGATCCCCCGACGGTTGTTGCAGCAGTAAAGGAATCACAGGGGGGGGGGGACTGAGTGGACCCCGCACCCCCTGTGGGCAAAGAAGCCCTCCCTAAGGGAGGGTCTGCCGTCGAAAGCTGTGTCAAGCAGGCCAGTTTGGAGGGAGGGGGACCCCAAATTCCAAGATTCGGATCCCTGCTCTGTAAAAATGCCTTGTGCATTAAAAGAATGAATTCTGGCGAAAAAGCGGGAAGTGCTGATGAGGGGCCCCCTGAAACATCGTCCCCTTGCCTGCCCTGGTCCGTTGTGCTCCGAAACTCCATACTGTTAGAGGAAACCTGGAGAGGAGCGTCGACGTCCTCCTCAGAGAGAGCTGCCTCCGAGTCAGCTGAGAAAATGGCCGCCGTTCCCGCGCTGAGGGGAAACGGGGCATGCCGCTTCCTGCCAGCGCAGTCCGACTCTCCTCCAAGCTGCCTACCAGGTAAGCCATACTCCCCCTCAGGAAAAGCTGAAGAAAATCCCTCTGAGGTCTGCTGAAGCCCGTGCCGAGCTCCGGAGCCGTTCGGCGATTTTTTGCATCGCGGCGGGAGGGAGGGGGAGGGGCGGCTGCGGCGCGCGGCAACAACTGAAGCGGCGAATTAATAAACCTCTTCGGCCTCCGGACCCCTCACCGTCCCCAAGAGACCATCGGGGAAAAACGCCGTCCCGACGGTGAGCAGCTCCGGGGAATGGGTCGTCGCAGAGCTGCAGGGCGGAAACTCCAATCACTCCCTGAAAGGGAGGAGGGGAAAAGGAAAACTCCGGGGCTAGGGGGAGCGGTCGGCACTACAGACTTTCACCCCTGATAAATTCCTGTTCCTACCAACGACTGTAAATGAAATAAAAATAACACTTACCACACTCTAGCCAGGCAAGGAAGAGGAAAAAACAAAAAGATAGGAAGAGAGAAATAAAGTGACAGGCAAAAAACACAGCCTGTCAGCAAGTTCCTGACTGGAAAACAGTGTCTCTCTTTGAACGGAGTGGTCCTGTCAGAACACTACAGAACCTATCCCTTAGAAGAAAAACCTTTATCTAATATTATTTAATTGATTCCTCAAAGAGAAAATAAAACTAGAAAAGTGCTGGGGACCACCGTGTCCCCTGCTCAGTCTGCTGGAGTTAGAACTATACTGAGGATTGAGTTATGGAGTTAGAACTATACTGAGGATTGAGTTATGGAGTTAGAACTATACTGAGGATTGAGTTATGGAGTTAGAACTATACTGAGGATTGAGGCGAGGGAGGCGTGGCTATATAGGTCCTCCCCTGGGAATTTTTGGTTCTAACTCCATCTGCTGGACAGGGAACATAACCCACAGTCTGGAATGATCCTGGTACATACAGGGAATACATGCTATCAAGGTTGTCAATTGCAACCTCACGGAAATTTTCTCACTCCCCCCATGACCAACTGGTACAAACAGATTTTTGAGCTTGCACCGATCAAAAAACTAATCTTTATGATGAGAAATGATTCTTTGCCATAAGTGAGAAAATCTAGGAGGCATGTAGAACATATTACAAAAGGTCACCTCTTTTTTCAGGTACCTGTCACTGCTTCTGAATGGGTTATTGTGAGGCAGCACCCCTAGTGTTCCCCTATTTTCTTATGCAGGATGAGGCTAGACACCTGTCTACTTTAAATGCCTTAAGGAGAGTATGCTCTATGGCGGGATCCTTCAGAGCAGGTGGAGCTCAGGGGGCATAACCAGAGACTGGGGAATAAGAACTGGGATCCAGATGGGGATAACCAGACCAGGCTAGGTCTCTGGGAGGAAGGCAGATCCTGTATGCAACACTGTCCAAACACTGAGCTGAGATGAAGTAATACACTGTAAGCAAAAGTGTATACTGTTTGAGGAGAAGATAGACTATGGATGTGCATGTGTGAGTTATAATAAAGAGTACTGTTTTAGGAAGGCAGGAATCAATCTAGTTTGTCCCCAGGTCTGTGGGAATCACTGCTCGTTCCCACAGTTATCATATTCTATACCCTTGCATATGATGTTTGTTTACGTTGTTCTTGTAATAATAGTAATAACTTATTTCATTACTATTATGCTGTTGGCTCTGAATGTATACATAAATTACAACAAAAAATTCCAGCTGAAAGTCACTGGCTTGGACATTATTGTGCCTGTTTGCCATTTTCAGGGCCGGAACCACTAGGGTTATATGTGAAGCCTCAGTACTTTCCAAGTCATGTCCTCTATTGTTCCTAAAGATCAAGTGATTTTCAAAATTATGTATCTCATTCTCCCAAACTGAAATGAGGTGCATAATTTCGAAAGAAATTTAAACAAAATACAAAGGTGGGCATGTATTGCCATGGCCTAAGGGGAAAAGCCCTTATGAATATTTGAAACCATTCCAGTTATAAAGCATAAAAAGTTTACTTTTCGCTCATTCTTTTTACTAAGGGATCTTATGTCCTCTGTATTAACGCATGAACTAATGTGCCATTTTATAATCTTGTTAAGCTCTACCAAAGGCCGATCTTAGAAGAAAACAGCTGCCGATCATACAGCATGCCATGGCTTCAGCGCACCAAAATCTGCAAAATTCCAATTCTCATTGAAATTACCTTTTTTTGCATGCATAGTCATTTATGTAAAGTTTTAAAATGCTCATATTCTAGTGTGTAGAAATAAAGCGCTGCAGACAAGTTGCATGTGTTACACTTACAGGACTGGCCTAACACATCTGCGACATTTGATAATCCATTAAAAAAGTCTTCTTGGATGCATCTTGTTGTTTGGCATTTCCTTCTGTAGATGCCAGTAGACCAACATTGCAAATGCATTGCTCCATTCATGTTAGTTTAGAAGGCAAAAGGAGAAAACTAGTTTTCTCCCTACCTCACTCAGGCTATATTCTGTGCCTGCAGCAAATTTCTTTTGAAAGCAGGAGTCAATAACCTATATCTCCCAAAAATAGATTTCAATCTAACAAACTCCTTTAAAACTCACCAAGTAGAAAGCAAGTAAGAAAAGAGCACTGACGTCAAATGTAATTTATTTATAAAACCTTGCTAAGACACATGGCACCATATAAAGAGGGAAAAATATTAAGCAAGACTAAACAAGGTTATCCGAGGTAGACATGGGACTAGCAAAAAATATCCCAGTGCTTATAATACAATTATGCAAATTAACCTGGTTCTTAGATCAAATGTATGTGAATACATATGATGAATATTTCTTGTGCTTAGTGAGCTCAGGAACAGTGGATCAGCAAATGCACCATTCACAAAGAGAAATTGGGGGAGGGGAGGGTTGGCGGGTGCTGGATATTTTAGTGTTAGCTGATTATCTAAATTAAACAACAAAAAAACTGAAATCCTTTTCACACACAACTGCATAACAGTAATTACAGAAAGCAGGCACAGCTTTAACTGGCCATTTATTTTAATACCAGATGTTTTAAAGAATCTGTAACTGGGGTTGTTTCAGGAACTTCATTCTATTTCTTGTTTGCTTGCTCTTCCTTTCCCTCAGGCATCAGAAGGGTACTGTGTGCCCAGGTTAAGTGCCACACTTCATTTCTTGAGGGAGTGCACACAGAGAGTAGGGGTTGAGGTGGCAAATGTAGCACAAGGAATCTTTGTGGTCACTTGGGGGAAGAGGGGGTTTATCTCCTTTTCCATGCCACAGATCAATAGCAACAGAACTTCGGCTTAATTGGAGCAAGGCCCAGGATCAGCAGAGTTCTCAAGTGATACTTACCACAAGTCATTCTCCCGCTGGGATTTTAAATCTGTTTCGAAATAAAACTGTGCTCAGAAATTAACTTCACATGCCATAAAGCTCTGAAGTAGCTACAGAAGGATCTGCAAACAGAATAGCTGCACACATTAACGGCTGCAGGAACATGCACGGCGGATAACTCACTCACCTCTATATCCTTTTTGCGCCGCAAGGGATGCAGTCACATCACCATTGCACAGTAATATGCTTCCTTCAACACAAGACTTCCAAATGTGCATCAAAACAGTGTCACAATTAGTCATTTGTCCACCCCCCCCCCCCCCTCCCAAAAACAAATGCGCATTAGCTATGATTCGAGCATGGTAGGAAAGGTTTGATAAAAACATTTTACTTGGGTCCTCAATAGTCATTTCTTAAAATATATGAACATTTATTTCATAGCTGAAAGCAAATTTTGTATATATAAAAAGTTAATTATGCAGCTGTGAAAGACAGACATCCACTTTACAAAAAGAGCAATGATTTCACTGTGGAGGGAACTGCTAAACATTTCTCAAGCTCACCTAGATATTTAGGGGGTAATTTTGTAATTGCCCACATTGGTGCAAACTTCATGGGTATTTTTTTTTTTTTTACTTTCAGAGCCTTACAGTAAGTTTCTAAATGAAATTTCCTGCTTGCTTTCACTCTGAAAACTGTCGAGGAAAGCCAACTGCAGACATTTACACCTCCTAGGATGGGAAGAAAAGCCAGGTACATCAGGCCCTGGTCCAATAATTGCAGTGCAGAATCACAATAGCTGCTTTGGTCCTGGAGAAAACGAGAGTCTTTGTATTTGCAATACCTTCTGAAGGACAACCCAAAAAAAAACCAAACATGTAGTCCATGAGCTTTCCAGCCTCATTCTTCAAATGGTCCAAACAATTAAAAATTGCATGTTAAAAAAGAAAAAAACCCCAGTCATTTGGCACTTGTAATAAGCTGCACAGAATGGTGGTTCTGCGTTCAGTTATCTTCATGGCTCTACAGTTCTGCCCCGTGATGGCGCAGCACTATTTAACTCTAGACTTCAGAGTCACGTGGGATTCTCTGGACGCCCTCTCTTATATCACGGAGCTTTAAAAACAAAGTACAGTATAACCAAGCTACTACTAACATCACAAAAGTAACAATGTAGAAACAGCTGAAATGCAAGGCCTGGAGACTTTGGGTCTTGCTACTGTGAATTATGGAATGCTAACGTTTGTGTGCCGTGAGTCGACGCTAAAAACAGAAATACTTTGTTCTCATTGATTTTTATTCTGTCCATCTTCCAAGATAACTTCTGACCTCTGCCCTCCTCTCTGACCTCTGCTTTAACTTACTGCAACTTCCTGATTAAGTTCTATAGATTGAAAAAAGACTGTGTGCATATGAGGTAATCTTTCAAGAGACACACAGTGGTTGTGCACATAAAATTAGCTTGTACTCACAAACATGCTACTCTATAAACTTTGAGAGTATGCGTGCATGTTCAGTGTCGCGCATCAACATTAATAGGGGCGGTTTAAGGGTGGTGTTTGGACGTACGCGCACAAGTTGGATTTCCGAACTTGTCCACATCCTTTTACACCTGCTAATCGATTTGTGCAAATGAAGTCATACTTGTCTTTTGTCTGTAGTCTTTTGGTGGAAGGCCTGGGAAGTATTGGCGAACTGGTGATTCCAAGCACACGCATAAGCAAGTATTTCAGAAGTGGAGTATGTATATACTTTATAGACTATCTACCTTCAAGTTTATTTCTGGGTTTTTACACATGCAGCTGTTACAATTATTGTGCACGGATTTTTATAGAATGGGTAGAGAAGATGTTCACTTTCTTCCATTACCTGCGCACTGAAACAGATGCACATACTTTTTGGGCATAAATTTGTGGTATTGCATAAACTGTGCTGCTCTGGCCACAGAGTTTATAAAATACTAGCATAAATCTCCACAGCCCCACACTTGTTAGAGAGCAGGTATAAATGTCCACGTGAACTTTTACGGGCATAATTTTGAAAACTAAAAGTGTGTGCATAAATGATTTTCCACCACCAACCCTACCTTGGGAATGCCTCCTTGCTGTATATGCGAAATCACTTCCACTTTACATGTGCAACTCCTGGGGTCATTTTCAATGTGTGTGTTTACATGTGTGCATATACACCTATACCCACACCTAAAGAGAGCAATTAGAAAAATGATTTACTGCACAGCAGCAACACTAGTTATACCAAAAGCTGACCAGGACACTAGTGTAACATGTTATACGGTCATGCTATTCATACAGACATGCTGCAAGATGTCATAAGTTATCAGTGTAGTAGTTTCCAACTTACCGTAGTTTTTTTTCACCCTTGCAAGATTTTTTAAAATGAACATGTGGAATCACTGTAGCTTAATTATTATTATTTTGCATTTCGCAGAATTTCTACTCTACCAGAACACCGTTTCAAATTGTTACACCGCTTAACTCTGCGCTTAAGATGCAGCATCAAAACACGGTCCTTTAAGTTTCCTAAAAATAAATAACCCTGCAATCTTTTTTAATTCTTGCTTGATGGTAACTCTTGTTGCTGTCTGTCAACTACATTAATAAGCAACACCTAGTGGTCAGCATTCCCGGGGTACCGTCTTTACGGCAACTTGAAGCCCAGTGAAACAGTATCTTTCTATCAAGTGCGATATGCTCTCTTGTAAGAGGACTGCTTGCAAATGTTCACTCTGGCTAGTCGGCGACTGCATATGCTCCATGTCTGCAAAGAATCATCAGTTCTGCCAGATATACGGGAGCACAAACACTGACCAGTAACCTGCTGCTTTCTCTCATTTCCTCAAATACGACTTCCTTTCTAGAAAGGCCCTGTCCTACCTAGTCTTTAATTATTATTATTCTCATTTCCTCTCCATAGCGCTCTCTCCTCTGGAAGTCGAAACCCATGAAAGCCTCCTAACTGACCATGCCAAGGCTAGTGGCGCAGGCCTATTCCTCGGGAATCGGAGTATTGCAGTTTCCATGCAGAATTTTGACGTGGCCCTCACACCTGTAGTAGAAATTAAAAACCTCGCTGTACCCATGGTCCCTCCACCAGGTGCAGAGCTGCCTGTTCCAAACGCAGTCCAGGATGTGGAACAGCTCTGCATGCTCCATTCCAATCATCGTAAAGAAGTCCTGGTCGCCCAGGTGACCCTTGAAGTGATACTTCTCTGTCAGCTTCTGCACCTCACCGGGCGCCAGTAACTGGTTGTAGAGTTTGGACTGGCGCATGGCTTCCAGGTTCAGCAGTATAACTCCACTGTTAAACCCAGGCAGGCCATCAGGAGGGGGATCACCAACCTTACTTTCTGGGTTCTCTCGGCGATACTGCCAAAAAGTGTGCCTTGGGAAGAAAGGAAAAAGGAAACATTATTTTAAAGCTGCACATGCTTTGGATTTCTTGATGGAAAACATCATTAAAAAATTATTTGCCTAATGAGCGTCTTTCTTCCCTTGATATATCTGCAGTATTTGATTATATTTCCGTGAGTCAAGCCTACAAGCATCTGCCTCAGTCTCTCCTTAACAAGAACAATTCAAAATATTACATCAGCCTTTCTCAACCTTTTTACCATGGAGGAATCCTTGAAATAATTTTCGGGTCTCAGGGAACCTCTGCATAAAAATTATTATATATCTATAGCTCATGGTAAATCAGCATGATCAGTAAATTGTAATAATCCAATAATAACTGTCAGTGCTCCTTTGAGTAGAGAATGCGATTTTTCTCTGGATCTGTTTATTTAGGTCAGGTTATTAGCCTCCTCTTTTTGTTAAGTACCCCTTCCATAAATTTTTAAAACTCTTCATCTCTTTTATAGGCCTATATAGGCATAACAAGTGTTATTTTTGAAACTAAGAATACAGAATGAAATGTACTTCTTTAATGTGAAACCTGTGTTTGTTTGCTGCTGCACAAATATTTAATTCTGTGTAGGACCTGAGACAGGCTTACATGACTTCCATCTTCAACTGAAATGAGACGATGTCTGTCCTTACTCTTGATGCTTGTTAAACATGAAAAAGCTTGCCCACACATGTAAGAAAATGAAAACTGCAGCAAAATGTTCATTGCTTTCCTCTGAATGGCAGGATGGCACGCAAAGTTCAAAGAACTATGTTAATTTTTTTTTCAAGCCTGATCTCTCGAGGAACAATGTTGAGAAAGGCTGCGTTAAACTATCTACCACAAAAGGAACTAATAAAGATACTGAATGTTTACGCAGAGCAGTAACCAAGCATTAGGACGCTGAGTCCTTCTAGGTACAAGGTCACTGACTCTACTGAGCACAATATCGAGTTCTGCGGAAAGCAAACTAACTTCCCCCCTACATATCTGACATACCATGTGCTCCCTGAATGCAGCAACCCCAAAAGAAGGCCAAGGCACTTCAGTTTCTAATATGTCATAGAAAGTGAAGATATAGAGGAAGGAGAGGAGAAAAGACCTGCCTGAAGTGGGGTGAGGTTCCCGGCCCTGCGAAACCCTCCTCCGCCTATCTGACGTCACTTTGCCGCGACCAGTCTTCCGCTACAAAGCCGCCGCTACCGCGGCACTAAATTGAGGAAGGAGAGGAGAAAAGACCTGCCTGAAGTGGGGTGAGGTTCCCGGCCCTGCGAAACCCTCCTCCGCCTATCTGACGTCACTTTGCCGCGACCAGTCTTCCGCTACAAAGCCGCCGCTACCGCGGCACTAAATTGAGGAAGGAGAGGAGAAAAGACCTGCCTGAAGTGGGGTGAGGTTCCCGGCCCTGCGAAACCCTCCTCCGCCTATCTGACGTCACTTTGCCGCGACCAGTCTTCCGCTACAAAGCCGCCGCTGCCGCGGCACTAAATTGAGGAAGGAGAAAAGACCTGCCTGAAGTGGGGTGAGGTTCCCGGCCCTGCGAAACCCTCCTCCGCCTATCTGACGTCACTTTGCCGCAACCAGTCTTCCGCTACAAAGCCACTGCTGCCGCGGCGCGTAGTGTCCGCCGGCGCGTTGTCTAAGCCGCGCGCCATCGAAGGGGCGTGCGACTTTGGCGCGCGACTTATTTTCGACTTGCTTTCGACGGCTGGAGATGGTGCAGAAATAACACCTCATTATACTCGTTTTTGGACTCTCCCAACCCTCCCAGAGGACCAAGGAATTCGTGAAAAGGAAATCTGGTGTGGTAGGAACTTTTACATTTGTCTACTTTATTATGCCACATACTAAACGCAAGGGGCGCTTGCGCATGGACTCCTCTGTACCTGCGCAACCTACCCTTACGCAGCAAGCAATAGAAGGCTTTTTTCACACCAGTAGCAGTCTCAACACCGGGTGCAAAGTCCGCTGAGGGTATAGGTTTAGAGCAAAACCTTACCTTCCTGGACATTCAAACTTCCTTAAGCCCCGGAGCACCTCAAACCCCCTCACATCCAACCCCGGGACCCTTTTCAAATTCAGATCATGGGAAACAGCTAGCAGCATGTAAGCCCATGATCTCAGAGGAGGAATTGGAAGGTGGACCTATAGGGGTAAATATAGCATCAGAACGATGTGAAGAGAACCTGGCTACAGAAATCCAAAAGATTTCAGAGGTATGCCAGGAAGGAGAGATGTTACTAAACCTCAATATTCAGAAAATAGTACAACCAGAGGTCATCACGTTGGATTCTATATGGAAAGCCCTAATGACTTTAGATAATTCAATATCATTATTAACTAAATCTATAAATGCATCCCAAAATAAAGTGAATGTAATTGAACCTGTGGTAAATACACATGAACTTAAGATTAATGAGATTTCTGTACAATTATCATCTATGAAAGAAGTCCAAGTTAATCTGATTAAATCAGATGAGTTAATGAAAAGAAATTATGAAAAAATTGAAAATAAGATGAGATATCTAAATCTGAGAATACTAAATTTCCCAAGTGTGAAATTGATCTCGCCCAAAGAACAATTTAAAAAATATTTGATGAATGTCTTATTAATAACACAAGATAAAATACCAGATATCTCAAAAATCTACTTTGTACCTAATATAGGAATTAGAAATGAACCCAGGATATTAGATGTTAACTTAGAAACAGAATTGACAGCCTTCCTTGAAGCACCTTCTGAGGAGCAAATTGAATTTAGAGGGACATTGTTAGTATCCTTTGTGAATGAAAGGGATAGGGACATGATTTTGAGAACATTTCTTCAAAATCGTGACAAAAAATTTTTTGGTCAAAAAATATGGATCTACCCTGATCTTACAAAGGATACTCAAACCAGAAGGAAAAAATTTGTAGAGATGATGTCAGAAGCTAAGGCACTAGGGATCCAGGTAGTTATTAAGTATCCATGTAAATGTACATTTATGTATAAGAACAATAAGTATGTTTATTACGAACCAGCACATTTAAGAGCTTTTCTAGATAAATGTAAGATTGAGGTAGGTGACATCCAACCGGATTGAGGTATAATATAAAGAGAAAATCTGTAAATTTCCTTATTAAATTAGAAAATTACCTTATTGCTCTAATGAAACTTTAAGGGTCCTTATTGCTTCTTAACAATATTACAGAAGAATGGTTTGTACTGGAATGTAAAGATTTTATGTTACAAACTATTTTGAATGTTTGTAATGATATGAAAATGAATAAATAAATAATTTAAATAAAAAAAAAAAGTGAAGATATATACTGTTGTGCTTGGATGGACAAATTTAGCTTAAGGAATATCACACATAAACATAGAGTATAATGGCCGATAAGGACCTTAAGGCCCATTTACAGGTCGATCCAGTAAAGTTCAGTTGAAGATTTCTCGTCTGTAACGAGCTTGCTGCGCACAATTCGGACGCGTAAGGCAAACCAGCGATACAGTCTCCAGTTTTGCGCGTCCGTAGCGCTTCTTAAAACAGACGCGTAACCCTTCCCGCACCCGGCATGTAAATGAACGAATTAGCTGTATAATGAAGGAATTAGCTATTCCCCTCCGATACCGTAACGGGCACTCAGGTTCTCTAATTAGTAACGCACTGTTTTGCCGCGGCCGTAACGTGTTAGTTTACCGCCTCCCCCTAGTAGGAGTTAGGACTGTGAGTCTAGTAACAAATCCATCGACACCGCTTAAGATACTCAAAAACAATAAAACACAATTAAAAAAAAAAAGCGATACAGAGATGATCGAGAAAATGTAATGATGTGGGACACATAAAACCTGTCAGAAGAAAAAATCAAAATTTTTAAATACCTGTCGGAGGGCCGCGTGGGTCCAGGCGGCCGGCGGGATCCGGGGGGCTGGTGGTCGAGTGTTAAATCTAGGCCGCGGGCGGGTGGGCGCCTGTTCCGGGCGGGTGGACGCGCGTTAGTTTCAGACGGCCGCGTGGGTACAGGCGGCCGGCGGCGGCGGGAGCCGGGTGGTCGCGTGTTAAATCTAGGCCGCGGGCGGGTGGGCGCCTGTTCCAGGCAGCGGCGGCGGGGGGACACGCGTTAGTTCGAGACGGCCGGCGGGCGGCGGGTGGTCGCGTGTTAAATCTAGGCCGGGTCCGCACAGGCGCGCATTCATTCACTGCCGGTGGGGGCTGCCGGAGGCAGCCCCCACCGGCAGTGAATGAATGCGCGCCTGTGCGACCCCTGCGATTCGGCGCTCACGGCGTGACGTCACGGCATGTGACTGCCTTGAGCGCCGAATCGCAGGGGTCGCACAGGCGCACATTCATTCATTCACTGCCGGTGGGGGCTACCGGAGAGGCAGCCCCCACCGGCAGTGAATGAATTCATTCATCCAGGCGGAGGAGCCGGCTGCTTTCGCCACCGGCTCCTCCGCCTGGAAGAATGAATGCGCGCCTGTGCGGACCCGGCCTAGATTTAACACGCGACCACCCGCCGGCCGTCTCGAACTAACGCGTGTCCCCCCGCCGCCGCTGCCTGGAACAGGCGCCCACCCGCCCGCGGCCTAGATTTAACACGCGACCACCCGGCTCCCGCCGCCGCCGGCCGCCTGTACCCACGCGGCCGTCTGAAACTAACGCGCGTCCACCCGCCCGGAACAGGCGCCCACCCGCCCGCGGCCTAGATTTAACACTCGACCACCAGCCCCCCGGATCCCGCCGGCCGCCTGGACCCACGCGGCCCTCCGACAGGTATTTAAAAATTTTGATTTTTACACTTCCTGGTGCCTGTCATTTCAAATGTCATTTGAAATGACAGGTACCAGCGCACCCAGGTTAATGTATAGGCGCTGTATTAAGCGCCTATACAGTAAAATGGGTTACGCGGGCATAACCCTTCCCTACCGCTTTAAAGTCGCGGCATGCATTTGCATGCGATTAGAGGAGAGTATCGGGGAGTTAGTGAAGAGAACTGTGCGTGCGGGGAGGAAGGGTGCGCCTGACACTACCTGACACTACCGCACTGTTTCTACCGCGGCCTTACTGGATCGACCTGCCCAATTTACAGTTCAGTGCCACAGACATCAGTTGATAACTGGCTTTCCCTTCCCACCTTCACAATCAGAGGATCCTCTGTGTTTCTCCCAGGCTTTCTTGCATTCAGTTAATTGCTTTTGCCTCCACCACCTCCCCTGGAAATATTTCCGTGAAGAAATATTTTCTGACGTTGGGCCCGAGTCTACACCTTGGAGCCTCATGCCACAAACTCTTGCTCTAGAGCTTCCTTTCTGCTGAAACAGGTTTATTCCTTGTGCATTAATAATACCTCTCAGGCACTTGAATGTCTTGATCATATTCCCTTGTCTTGGTCCTTTCCTCTACTTAGGTCTTTACGTATCATCTCATCCTGCTTTAGGTGCAGGTCCTGTACCAGTTTTGTAGCCTCTTTCTGTACTGTCTCTACTCTGTCTATATACAGAATTACCTCCAGATGTGGTCTCATCAATAAAGGAGGCATTATCAACTTCTTTTTTCCTGCTGGCTTTGTTTCTCCCAATATACCCAAGCATTCCTCTGACTTTGACAACTGCCTTGTCACGTCGTTTCGCTACCTTGAGATCATCAGATATCACCACCTTAAGTCTGCACAGTATCTTACCCTCCATTCCACCCCCCCTCCCCCACCCACACATACAAAAAAAAAAAAAAAATCACATAATGCTTCCTTGGATTTCCTCTCCTCAAATGAATGAATTCTGCACTTTTTGCACTGCAGCTTAGCTGCCAAGCATACAACTAAGCCTCAAGCATTCTCAGATTGCTCTTCATTTAGTCTAGTCCCTCAGAGAAATATACTCTGCCTCAGATCTTAGTGTCATCTACAAAAAGACAAACTTTTCCTACTAACCACTCTGCTATATCGCTCACAGATGGCAAGAATCAATTAACATATGTTGAAGTCAACCTTTCACTTTTTCAAAGTCTGTTCTCTCTGTACTTCAGAAACATAATATCCAATGCCACAGGAAGCAAATGAATGTTTTCTCTGACAATTACAGCATGAAATCAGACAGCAACTTATTTTGTCCTTCCTGTCTGCATGTGCAAAGACAAAGCGCACTTTGACAGGCTGACTCTGACCCCTAGGTTTCCTGCACCAATGTTGCATAAGTCAAGAAAATGGCAAGCTTTGCCGATTGGTCACAGTCTAGCAGGGCCTGCGAGAAAACAAAGCCCCATTGCACTCAATGGAAGTACAAGTGAGCAATCTCATCTACAGTTTCACTGTCACGCAAAAACCTGCGATCCTCTATTAGATTGGCAGTTTATTTCAGGTTCTACTGTAAGTCCTTCATATATGGATCCCACATGGAAGAAAGGGTTCTGGTTTTTTTTGTTTGGGTATTTTTTGTGAATAAGGCCACAAAAACTGAAGGATAATTTTGAATTTGGTCAAAGTATTGCATAACACTCTCCTACAGAGTTCTATTGGGACAGAAAATGGGAACCTCAGTAGGTGTAGATACCTTTAACTGGAACAACCAAAATTGCTTGTATTGCAATTCTCAAAGAGAAAGAAAACAGAAACTTTAATTCTCTCTCAGTCCCTGGGCCACTGATTTGCCCGTTGTTCAAACACAGCACTCTTAATGGAGATCAGTTAAGCATGGAGCTGTTCCCAATAGGCAGCCAATTTGTCCCCCAACGTTTAAAAAAATATACTGCAGAGCAGTTTTATGTACTTGACAGTTGTGAAAAAAACTGCTGACAGGTATAGCATTTTCAAAATGTCAGGTGTTGGGGCAGTAAGCCAACAAAGTAAGAATTGTGCATCTTTGGAATCGGTATAGGATCAGACTATTCAGACATAGGACATGCTAATTTTAATGACATATAGTTAACTTTGCTGCCAGCCAGGCACTACAGAAAGAATATAATTCTCATGATTTTATTTTCCGTTAGTTAATGTGCAAAAAATGTATGCTACTGAGCAAAGCTACATGCTTAGAAAAACCCTAATAGGTCATTTAGAGGACACTAAAAGAGACCATTTAATGATAACTGCAGTATATAGCCCTCACCTGTTTTCTACAGGAATTTTACTTAAGTTAAAAGATCCAAATGAAAGAAAATAAAACCAGATTCCAAGTTCTTTAAGTCTTTCAAAAACTGTTCCCTTTGTTGGTCACAGCTCTCTTGCCCCTAGATTCATCAAAATGCTATAAATTTTGCATGAATAACACCCGAAATAAGGAAAAGGGGCATGGTTAGGGAAATTTTTGAGGCATTTCCTTATTTGAGAGAGAGACAGAGAGGAAGGTCAACTAGTAACTCAAGGTGAGGTTTTGTGGTGGTCTAGGGTTTGGGGACCAATTTTACATGCACAGGTAGAGAGTGCATCAAGCTAGGGCGAGAGTACATTGTAGAAATCTCATCTTTGTGTACCTTTCCTTATTTCAAATCACATCAACCTTCACTGATGTGTACTGTGCTGTGTGTTCTTCTCACTGTGCATGTAAAACTGGCCCCCAATCCCTAGACCATCACCAAACCCTCAACTTGAGTTACAAGATGAACTTCCTATAGTGGTATAAATAGATGATTAATATGTGTGCCACCCCAGAGGCACTCTCTCTCTCTTCCTCCCTCCCCACTCTACTCTCTCTCTCCCCTGCCCGAAATGGAAAAATGGTGTAGTTATTTCCAGCGTTAAAATGTGCGATAACGTGCGTTGCGCTATTGCATGCAACGCTAAACATCCCTCATTTTCATAAACCCCGCCCAAACTCCTCCCCTTTTCCTAAAATTTAAATATTTGCATACACACTCGCGATGTGATAAATAACACATGCCTTATGGCGTGATCGCGGGTGTTAGGGCCCTAACGCCCGTGATATCGCCATAACACATTTTGATGAATGATCCTGTTGGTTTTCATCCTGTTTACTGTAATGCATACATTCCCTGAGAGCTCTTGTCTGTATGGCTTGAGCAGATTGAAGCTAAACAGAGCAGGGATTGACTCTTAGGATCCCAAATATTCAAAGGGGCCGATGCAATGAATATGTGCAGAAAGCGGGTGCGGCGCCATGCAATATTTAAATAAGGGGGTTGCGTTAGCAAGGAGGCGGTAGGGTCGCTTGTGCACCCCTGGTGCCTCCTTGCTAACGAGGACCCGATCAGCATTGGCCGTTCACGGGTTAGGAAAACCAACGCCGATAAACTCGGCATCGGTTTTCCTAAACGCCACACAGCCAGGCCATTCAGGAAATGGATGCTTGTCAGTTGAGCGTCTGTTTCCTGCATCTGACTGCCGGTGTTGGTTTTTTAAACTTTTTTTTTTGTTAATTTACTTTACTTTTTCCTCCTACTTAATATCGCAATAATATTAAGTAGGAGGCAGTACAGAAAAGCAGTTTTTTCTGCTTTTCTGTACTAGTTTTGAGAGCTTTTAAAGCCTGCTCCAGGTAGGCATTAATTTCTGATCGCTAAATGTGCGTCTGCGATTCACATTTTTTTTTTTTTTACATCAGGAGTGAATTCCTAATAGCCTCATTCACATGCATTTGCATGTGATGAGCGCTATTAGATTCACTCCATGTTGGACATGGGTTGTCTAGGTGCTAATTCACTCCTGATGTAAAAAAAAAAAATGTGCATCTCGGACGCACATTTAGCGATCAGAGTGCACTGCACTGCATCGGCTCCAAAGAGTGCTAAGCACTCAAACATATGCACATAAGCTAGGCACCTGTGTTCAAAGGGCGTAAAATTCAGTCACTGGCTGGACTGCAAAATTAGAGACATACACTTATCTGACTAACTTTGGAGGGACGTTCAGCAGTGCAGCCAGACTACTGAATACATCCGGTTATCTTAAAGATATCTTTAGGACCACTCCACAGCCACATGAGTTATCCAGGTAACTCTGACCATCACAGTTAGGCCCGGAATGCCCCCAGAATGCTTCTACATAATCTGGTGAAATTTTAGTTGGATAATGAGTTACCTGGCTAAACATTAGACAGATAAGTGAGGGAAATATTGAAAAGTCAGCATTCAGCTAAATGCCGCTGATTATTGACCCCCCCCCAAAAAAAAAAGTAGAGGGGTCTAAAGCATTTCTTTGCTTTCACTTTCGGCACCTTACATTGAGATGCCTAAAGTTAGGCCCAGAATAAGGATGACCTAACTTTAAGCTCCTAATTTAGGGAAGCAGCACTGGAAATCTGCTGAGTGCGTAAACTTGGTCCCATGAACTGGCCCTGCCCCTTTCTAGGCTCCTAAATGTAGATGCCAATGATTTAAGACACTCAGCGTCAGAAAATTGTAAAATTCAAAAGTCTAGATGCCCAACTTTCTTTTGATTATCAAGCTCTATCTACATGTATCTGTACAGTATTATAGAAATAAGTAGTAAGAGTAGTGTAGGCTTGGCACCTACTCTTTTCCCTCTTGCAAAGAAGTACGACGAGTGAGGTGATCAAATCTGCAGATACATTTTTTAGAATAGTTAAATCAGAAGCAGACTGTGATAAATTGCAGGAGGACCTTGCAAGTCTGGAAGATTGGGCATCCATATGGCAGATGAAATATAATGTGGATAAGTGCAAGGTGTTGCATATAGGGAAAAATAACCCATGCTATTGTTACACAATGTTAGGTTCCATATTAGGAGCTACCACCCAAGAAAGAGATCTAGGCATCATAGTTGATATTACACTGAAATCGCTGGCTCAGTGTGCTGTGGCGATCAAAAAAGCAAACGGAAGGTTAGGAATTATTAGGAAGGGAATAGCAAATAAAACGGATAATGTCTCTGTATCGTTCTATGGTGAGACCACATCTTGAATACTGTGTGCAATTCTGGTTGCCACATCTCAAAAAAGATATAGTTGTACTGGAGAAAAGTACAAAGGAGGGTGACCAAAATAATGAACGGCTTCCCTATGAGGAAAGACTAAAGAGGTTATGGCTGTTCAGCTTGGAGAAGAGATGGCTGAGGGGGGATATGATAAAGGTCTACAAAATCATGAAAGGACTTGGATGGGTGAATGTGAAACGGCTATTTACTCTTTCAGATAATACAAGAAATAGGGGGCATTCTATGAAGTTAGCCAATAGCACATTTAAAACAAATTGGAGACATTTTTTTTCACTCAACGCACAATTAAGCTCTGGAATTCGTTGCCAGAGGATGGGGTTAAGGCAGCTAGCGTAGCTGGGTTTAAAAAATGTTTGAATAATTTCCTGGAGGAGAAGAGTCCATAAACTGCTATTAATCAAGAGGGAATAGCCACTGCTTGTTGCCGGCACTTGTAGCATGGGATCTATTTATTTTTTGGGTACTTGCCAAGTACTTGTGACTTGGATTGGCCACTGTTGGAGACAGGATACTGGGCTTGATGGACTCTTGGTCTGACCCATATCTTATGTAACCTCCTATCCCCAATGAAGTACTGCTGCTGTTTGATATCTATTACAATTACATCCAGGGCCAGGTCTAACTTTTTGGCTGCCCTGTGCGAACAATTGCTGTGCAGTATCCCCCCCTACCCCCCGCATCAATCTCTGTCTGTGCCCATCAAAAAAAGCCCAGCTCCCTCCAGCAATCTATATTTTTAAAAACTGACACTTCCCCCCAAACAGAACCCATGGTCAAGGGAAGGCTATTAGGTACCCTACGTAAACCTTATAGCCTTGCACACACATACACACACACACAAATACTCTATAAACGCACACACACACACACACAATTTAATTATGCATTTATAACAGTTTTTACATGAACCATGAACATTCAAAAGTGCAGTCTTCTGAAGCAAAATATCACTTACAACATGCATATTATATTTACATGCACTGCTGTGGTGTCATCCAGAAAATCCTGCAAAAAAGACACTTGGAACTCCTATGAAATTACATATTTTGTATGTGTGTTGGATGTGGGCTTGGCCCTCAGAAACCCATGAATAAACGGAATTACCATTACAATATAGTAAACCTCCCATAACAAAACAACCCTAACTGCTTGCACTCAAACAGAAACAACCTTATCTATGAAAAGGTAACACTGCACATATTATATCAGGCCCTAGAAATAGGAAAACAAAACAAAGGAAATAGGAAAACAAAACAAATCAGACTGCTATAGATTACAGATAAATTATATGGCTGCAAAATACCTCAACTCAGTCACACATGGAGAACACAGACACACCCTGACCAAATACAGACTAAAGAGACCAGAAAGTATAAATAGAAACATGCTAAGAAGAACTGAACTGGAACCCACAACAAGCCAGTCTCTATAAGCAGAGCAACAATAGAAAAATAGAAACATTACCATTCTTCATAAAACATTAAAAAATAAAAGAAATATAAACCATCAATCATAATAGTAAAATCATAGTCATAAAAAGTATAAATATATCAAACCAGTTAAATAGAATATCCAAAATTTTCCAAACAATAAAATATTTCAAAACATCTGATTAATAAAAAAATCCAATAATTAAAATATGTTCTAATATTTCCCCCAAAAAACAATAAAATATTTCAAAACAGAAGAAACATCAAATTACACCCAATAATTAAAACTAATAAGGTTTAAAAAAATCTCCTGCTCTCCATACCTAGGATCTTTTGATTTCCAGTCACCTTGAGATCGTCATTGATTGGGGAGATAAGGCCACACAAACTTTATCTTCACATACACAAACACACATTTACTCTCTCACACACTCCATCTCTTATATACATGCCTATGCTCTCACACACACTTGCTCTCTTTCCCTCTCAGTCACATCGGGGTACATTTTCAAAGGGATACGCGCATAACCCTTTAAACTCCCCCCTGCGAGCGCCGAGCCTATTTTGCATAGGCTCGGCGGCGCACGCAAGCCCCCGGATGCGCGTATGTCCCGGGGCTTTGAAAAAGGGGCGGTCAGGGGGCGGGGAGGCGGTCCTGAGTCCTCTGGCACAGCAGCCGGCCGGTAGGCCGGCTGCTGTGCCAGAGGACATACATGCTTCTTCTTCCTAGCTACAGTAAGAGCCCTGGAGTGTGGTAACTAATGGGCAGCATGCAGGACCTGGATTGCTAGGACCCAGTTTTGTGCAGCACACACAGTGCACATAGCACCTCCTAATCTTTCCCCTCTTCAGCTTTTCCCTTTGAATTCGTCCAGTCTCTGTACTATCCCGAGGCTGAGGGAGACAGGGAGAGCATGACCTAAGCACTGGATGTGACTCATTCTGAGTGTTGGGAGCAGCAGCAGTGAAGGAGGTCTGGCAAATACGTGTGTTAGTTAACTAACCGAGCCCGCTGCCTGCATCAGACTGGCTTCTCTATTCTCCTGCACGTGTACATAACGGGAACTGGCCCACTATGACAAGTTCATGTGTGTCTCTGGTCCCTCTCTCCCTTTGTTTTCAAATTTGGAAAAAGAGACTGTTGGGGCTTTCTGTGCTTCCCTAGCTCTTCTATTGACCATATGAGTCCACTCCATGTCTAGTTGAAGGTTAGTGTGCCACACAGTATTTTTGTTAATGTAGATATGCCTTGAGTTTGAAAAGGTTGGGAAACAGTGGCTGTTACGTCTGGTGCCATCTTGTCCTAGGATTAACCGCTTTCTTTTATATGTGGGGATCCAGAAGATTGATATTTTAAGCGCTATGCGCCTGTCTGAGCACTATGCTCACTGGAAAAGAACCTGTTTGTTGATTCTTTTTTTCAGAAGTTAAACTACAGGAAACGCGTTTCCAAGGCATTTTCTATAACAGCCACACTTTGTGGAATGCCTCACCTCAGAAGTTGTACGAGAAGGTCGATTATCCAGTATTTAGGAAAGTGGTCAAAGTGATGCTTTTTAATCAGGCTTTTGACTGACTGTTTTAATTAAGCTTTGGTCAGATTTTGTCGCTTACAAATCAGACAATCTGCTGAATGTAAGGATGATTAGTGCTATGTTTGTATTTTGATTTGTATTTTATTTACATTATGCTTTATGTATGTTTGTTCCTGTAAATATTTGTATTATGACGACTGTACTTTTGTATTCTCATCGGGCATGTAATTGGATTTTGCAGAATATAAGTATTCCAAATAAATAAATAAATAAATAAATAAATAAGCATTTCTCAAAAGCTTGTATTCCAACACTTGTTCATGGCCGTGTGAGGGGCAAAGAGGAACTTTATCCATTTATTTCACCTGGGAGTAAAATACAAACCAGAGCAAAAAAAAACCTATTTTCATATATTAAGATTTTTTTGTTATTCTAAATACTGGCTGAAATATATGTTTTGGTACTGCTACTGAACACAAAGAAATCAGAAAACAAGGTAACAGGACATTGTATGTCTTGGCCACAAAACACTGACGGAACTACGGAAAAAGGTTCCATGCATTCAAGAGCCAAAACACATATTCCAGGACAAAAAAATGCTGTCTGTTGCACAAGATTGACAAAGGAAGTGTGTTTTCCTTGCTAACAATGTTATTTGCAGGTGCACTGGTGAAAATGTCTCTCTTCCTCCCTCTGCAGCTTTTGAAATGGAACAATGAGCTCCAGTCCCAAGCAATGCTGAAGCTTTCGGACTGTAATTATTCAGGAAAACCAGGACAGAATGGGATATAACTCTACCAGCAAAGAATTTAGAGCTTCTCACTTTTTTGGGTGCAATTTGTTTTGGGGGGGGCGGGGGGGGGGAGCTAAATTTTCACAGGCTTAGACGAGATCGATTCAGGTGCATTAGACAGTAACAGGTGTAGATTTTCTGAATCTTTTAGTCACGTTAAAAAGAGATGTTCCCAGGGGTGGTGGGAAGAGAGGAGGGGAAAATGGCTGGAAACTACACACATATAACATATATTTCAGTTTCAAAACCATATGCACATAGACATGCTGCTAATACACGTTTTTCGCTATTGTTTAAAACCGTGTAAATGTCTACACATCCATCTCGCTGCATAATCAATACTCAAACCAATGGGAGTGGGCACTCGGGGCTGGAAAATCAACTGGGTTTGTGCAGGCTCAGAAGTACAGGACATACTTTTGCCATGAGAAGCCCTACTGAAAAATGATTTCTACCTTTATTACAATAACGTCACAAACCATGTTGGGGGACAAACTCAGGCTGAAGCAAACCAAAATGTACATGGAAAAACTATGATTAAAAAAGCCCCAAACATTTCAGGCTGATCATGAGTCAGGTGATGTTCAACTTTTTGAGTTCAGCATGAAAAGAATCCAATTTTTACCCACCACATTTGTTGAGGATCTGGGGAAATCCAAAGCAGAGGCAAAAAAAAAAATCTGATGACATCTGCAGCACATTTTTTGAAGTGCTGAAGCAAATTTGCAAAAAAAAAAAAAAAAAAATCAACAAAAAAAATTTGGTAAGTCTGCTCGAGCTCAGTAGCAAGTTTGAACCTCCATAGCTAATTCGAACAGCTCAAGTTTTTTTTGGCCTTTCCAGGAAATCTGCAGATGTACCAGCTACCCTATTTTCACACATCACTAACTAGGGTGCATCTGAGACTCTTGCCCAAGGCAGGTCTTACTTTTCACGTGGAAGTATTTCGCCTTTAAATGTATGCAACAACCTTAAAAAAAAAAAAATCACAAAAAAACCTGAGAAGGTAGAAGCAATTGACTTCTCAAAAAACCCTGTTCCTCATTTTCTTTAAAATGTAGGTTTGCATTTTTTACTTCCCAGGAGAGGGTGGGGAGATCATAGCCATCACACAATGCTAACATAGTGAATGATGGCAAAGACCAAACTACCCATCCAGTCTGTCCAGCAAGGTGTTTAGGGTTGTGGCTGCCACTTCATGCATGTTAATGGCCAGTGATACCCAGTAAGAGCCTTGTAGGAGTTCTGGTGTATGACCCTTGGCTGAGAATTGTTGTTGCGATGACTGGACTAAATAAAGTAAGGAGGGGATATAAAATAGGAGAAAAAATCCCTGTGAATTTGTGAATGAAGGCTCATGGTGGTAAATTCCAGCTCTAGCTCCTACTGAGCTGAAAACCCACAAGGAGGAAAAGGAACTTGCCAGCTCAAAAATGAATATATACCGGTAAATGGAAACTTGGGGGCTAATTTGGGTAGTTGCACATGAAGTCTCCTGGCACCATAGCCCAATAGAGGCTGTTTGCAATTGAGCTGGAAGCCTATGAGGCCGGAGGAAACTTGCCTGCCCCAAAAATCTTATAAATATCAACACTCAGTAAGAATTAATACTGAGACAATGCAACAAATGCATGTCAAAAATTGCTTCTTGCAAAAGAACTGCAGCACGTGAAGGTTTTGGGATAATTTTTAGCAGTTATACCAGGATAACAGTCATCTATTGTTGACTATCAAATTCAAGCCAAGACATTGAGTAATACATTCTTGGCTAGGGGATACCTCAAATCCTGTATACGCAAGGCTTTTTTGTGAGCCAAATACAGCCATCCAGAGTGGCTATTTTTTCCATGTGCACCAGAAGATGCACCATGTAGTACCTATGTGTTACCATTCTCACCCCAGGTCCATGACATTTGTACCTCAATTTTGCAGATTCATAACTTCTTTAGGGATCCTCCTCGGACTGCATATACCAGAGGAAGTAACTTACAATATCTGTTTGTACATTTGGATTTCTCACAACAGTGGGGACCCCTTGTTGGCTTACACCTTCCATGTGGCAGTTTTTCAGTCTGCCAGGTATTCATGAATCACACTCAGACATGTCACTTCATGTCCATCAATTTTGGTCATTTATTTGATTGAATGCCCGTGTAAAAATGTGTATGTGGGAAAGACTATGCATATGATCAAAACAAGAATGGTCAAACATCGATCAAGGCTGACTCGCCATCGCTTAAATGCACCTTTGGTTACCCGTTGCAAGGAAATGAGCCACTGTTTTAATGATCTATGTTTTGTGTCGTCGATCAATTACCTGTTCATTGGCGTGGGGGTGATTTAAATAGTAAGTTGTTGCATTTAGAACAACATTGGATACACAAATTGAAGTCTGTAACTCCAGGAGATTTTGCAGACAAATATTTTTCCACATTTTGAATGGTTTTTAATACCTAGTTATCGGGCCGATACAGTAAAAATCGCGGGAGAGTGGGCAAGTGCACAGGCCACTCTCCTGTGCGTGCGATTCAGTAACTTAATTTATTTACATTAGGGCCCGCGGTAAAAAGAGGCGCTAGGGACACTAGCACGTCCCTAGCGCCTCTTTTTTGACCGGAGCGGCGGCTGTCAGTGAGTTTGACAGCCAATGCTCAATTTTGCCGGCGTCGGTTCTCGAGCCCGCTGACAGCCACGGGTTCGGAAACCGGACGCCGGCAAAATTGAGCGTCCGGTTTGCAGCCTGCGAGCCGCGGGCCCATTTAAAATTTTTTTTTTATTTCTAACTTTATTTTAACTTTTGGGACCTCCGACTTAATATTGCCATGATATTAAGTCGGAGGGTGCACAGAAAAGCAGTTTTTACTGCTTTTCTGTGCACTTCCCCGGCGCCAGAGCGCACTGTACTGTATCGGCCTGTTAGTTATTTTGTAGACAACAGTCTGATGGTGGTTCACAGAGCTATCTAACCCCTGAAGATACTTTTACAGCAAAACATTGGCCATGTTGGGCTTGTTGGATTGTTTACATTTGGACTGTTGAGACTATATATTTTTAGATGGTTTTCAAAAATTTTCAAAAAAAAGTTATTCCTAAGGTGTAACTGACTGAATGGTTCTTGCCTACCACAACAGGACACACCAACAGGCTTGCTGACACCTTTAAAAGACATTTGTAGCTACTGCTGACCAAATGTTTGTTTGTTCTTATATTTTTAGGTCCCCTTTCTTGACTTAGATATTTAATTTTCTGGGGCTAGCCCTGGCTCTTTTGTTGGGTTGATTTATTTTATAATATATATTTTATTGTGATACTTTTACTTCAGAAGTCTGCACTTTGAATGTACTTTTTCTTGTAAAAATCTGTTATTATAAATGCATAACTTTTTATTGTGTGGGGAGAGGCCAGTGCAAGGCTGTTAAATGCACCTAGGGCACAAAACACTAGCACTGACCCTGTACGTAGCACCCACACAGTCATACAAGTGTTTTTGTACAACAGACATAAATCACAAAAAAAACACTTTTGGCAGGGATCTGTGGGCTAGGTAGGCTGCTTTTGTCACCAATAACAACACAGATGGTATATGCAATGATTAAAGCTGAAAGAGCAAAATCCATCTACTAGTAGTCCTGTCAATACCATCTTATCTTTCACTTGACTGAGACCAAAGCTTTTAGATCTCTGGGTTGATAGTCTGACTTTCCCAAACAAATCCCATATTGTTTTTGGATATCTGTCACTCACATTCCAGAAGAGCTGTCCTAAATTTTTTGAGTCAGCAATGGCCATGTGGTCTTTTAGTTTGGCTTGGCCACTACATAAAACACTCTCCCTCCTTCTTGGTAACAACTGGAATCAAAATATTTGCCTTGAAAAATGTGATTGAAAGGTCAAATAAGCAGCTTCATCGGAACACTCCCTAGTTTATCTCTAACAGATTGTCCATTAGGACTCTGAACAACGTTTCTTAATCAAGGTTGAACAACCTAGGTTCAAGAATCATGTCTGGAGCCAATTCATAATAATGAAGGACCATGACTAAGCAAAACACACTAATTAAATTATGGGCAAGACCTTCTGATGGAGGTAATTTATGCATTGCAATGGCGAGTTGCTCCAAGCAAAGGACTCTTCTGTCATGGCTGATAAGGAGGCTAATAAATGGTGGGGGAATTAGTGCTATATGTGCTCAAAAGATAAGTCTTACAATAGTGTTACTCTGTTTTTTTTAATGTTTAATTTTTATTGCTTTTCCAGTAATCAACACTCAATAGAAATTGTCTGTTTCTGTCTCTCACTGTTTCACTTTCGTTAGTCTCTGTCCTGGATCCCCCTTCCCCACTGAAAAAAAGCCCAGCTTCCTCCAGCCCTCCAAATGTTAAAAACTGACCCCTCCCTGTCCAGGGCCTTCACATATCCACCACCCCCCAACCCAACCCATCTTACCCCATATGTAGGTCCAAAATGCCTAAATGGATAGGAGCGATTCTCAGGTGCCCCTGCCCTGCCTGATGGTATGCAAAAAGGGGACCAGCGGGCATCATTTTTCTGTACAGAAGTATCTCCATACAATAAAAGGGAGTTTGCTGCAGAGCCAGCGGGCACCATTTTTCTGTACAGAAGTATCTCCATACAATAAAAGGGAGTTTGCTGCAGAGCCAGCGGGCACCATTTTTCTGTACAGAAGTATCTCCATACAATAAAAGGGAGTTTGCTGCAGAGCCAGCGGGCACCATTTTTCTGTACAGAAGTATCTCCATACAATAAAAGGGAGTTTGCTGCAGAGCCAGCGGGCACCATTTTTCTGTACAGAAGTATCTCCATACAATAAAAGGGAGTTTGCTGCAGAGCAGCGGGCACCATTTTTCTGTACAGAAGTATCTCCATACAATAAAAGGGAGTTTGCTGCAGAGCCAGTGGGCACCATTTTTCTGTACAGAAGTATCTCCATACAATAAAAGGGAGTTTGCTGCAGAGCCAGCGGGCACCATTTTTCTGTGCAGAAGTATCTCCATACAATAAAAGGGAGTTTGCTGCAGAGCCAGCGGGCACCATTTTTCTGTACAGAAGTATCTCCATACAATAAAAGGGAGTTTGCTGCAGAGCCAGCTGGCATCATTTTTACATACCGGCAGGATCGCTCTTGTCCCATTTAGGCATTTTGGACTTGTGGACGGAGTAAAATGGGTTCAGGGGAGGGGAGTGGGTGAGTGAAGGCCAAGTGCAAGGATATTAGGCATCCTAGCCTTGCACCCACCATTACCTCCACACACAATTAAAATTATGCATTTATAACAGACATGAGAAAGGGCATTCAAAGTGCAGTCTTTTGAGGTCAAAATATTTAAGAAACATAATGCTAGCACATAAAGGAGTGAAAGGCATCGCACCTTATAGTGTGAATGCTGCTCTCAAGCTGTATTGTTCAGCCAGAGCCCTCCAGCCAGGATCCCAACTGAACTTAGATGTCCCTTCTTTTAAGCATGTGCTTATGGAAGAGTCTAGGGAATGCCTTTTTTATGTTCAGGGGCCAATATTGTGGAATGCCCTATCCCAGGAATTAAAAAATAAACAGTTTTAACAGAGATGTTTAACAGAAAGATGTTCAAGGCCTATCTAACTATTTGCACAAGCTTATCAGCTACAGGACTCCAACAATTGAAAAATGAAGCAGTATGAACAGCATTCCAAAAGAGGTTAAGGCTCTTTTATTATGCACAAGCCTGCCAGCTATAATCTGTTGGTAAAGCACAGTTGCTTACCTGTAACAGGTGTTCTCGTAGGACAGTTGGATGTTAGTCCTCACACATGGGTGACATAATCAGATGGAGCCCAGCATGGAAAACTTTTGTCAAAGTTTCTGGAACTTTGACTGGCACACTGAGCATGCCCAGCATGCCACTATGTGCGCATCCACGCAGGGTCCCCCTTCAGTCTCGTAACATAGAATTCACAAGCGAAAAATTAGAATAAGAAAAGGCAGGAAAAAGCCCAGCTCCGCAGGGTGGCAGGCGGGTTTACTGAGGACTAACATCCTCCTGTCCTAGGAGAACACCTATTACAGGTAAGTAACTGCGCTTTCTCCTAGGACAAGCAGGATGGTAGTCCTCGCAGGTGGGTGAATACCAAGCTACAGGCTTCTCCCAGTAACAAGCATGTCCAGCAAGAACCGGACCAGGTACCAACGGGCACAACAATAAGTGTGGTGCTGTTGGTTAGACAGGGAGATAGCCTGATCCCCACCAATGGGTCTTAGGGAGGGAGAGTCGGGTTTAAGCTTCTGTCCTGTCCTGTCCAGGCAGTAGTGGGCAGCAAATGTGTGTGGGAAAGTCCACATCAACGCCCTGCAGATTTCAGCGATGGGAACCACCCATAGGTTGGCTACCGATGCCGCCATAGACCTCACAGAGTGAGCTTTGACTCGGCCTCCCAGCTGAAGGCCCAATTGCACATAGCAGAAAGACGAACTCCATGATGGACATGGAAGAAAATCCGCTGGGACTTCTCTGAAATTCAGCCAATACTCCTGGCGGATGATAGCTAGAACCCACCGGTCTGATGTGATGAGCGGCCAGCAGTGGTTGAAGCAAAGAAGTCTGCCCCCTACTGGGGGATCATGTGCTGGGGGTATGGCATGCTCCCTCGCCTCCAGTCAAAACTCCATAGCAGGGGCCTGCTGGGGTCTGCGGGTCCATTGGTGACGAAAGCGACCCCTGAAATCAGCACGGGATGTGCGAGCCCAGGAGGCAGGAGGGTAATACTTCTGCCGATAAAAGGATTTCCTCGAATTTGGTCAAGAGGACTTCCTGACAGAGGATGGTAGATCGAAAGCATTAGCTGACAGCTGTTGTAGGGTCTCATGGTGATGCTTCAGTTGGGCTACCACATCCCTGACCTTGTCCCCAAAGAGATTCTCTCCTGTACAGGGCAGGTCAGCCAGCTTCTCCTGGACCTCAGGTCGAAGGTCCGAGGCATGGAGCCAGGCCATCCTACGCGCGTTGATGCCCATGGCAGCCACTCTGGCCGCTGTCTCAAAAACATTGTAGGTGGACCTCACCTCGAGTTTTCCTGCCTCCAGACCCTGTTGTACAACTGCAGAGAATGGATCCTGCTGCTGCTGCAGCAGCAGCCAGTCTGCGAGGTTCCTGTACCTGTTTCCACAGGTTCCAGCTGTATAGGGTTATATATAATTGGTAGGAGATGATACGGGCGATGAGCATAGTGCCCTGAAACACTTTCCTATCCAGCTCCCTGTGACCTCAGCCCAGAGGGGCGGAGGCATGGGTGCGAGAACGCTTGGCCTTTTTGAGAGCTGACTCCACTACCACCAACTGGTGAGGGAGATGGCGTCTCTCAAAACCAAAGACTTACTGCACCAAATAGATGGCGTCTGCCTTCCTATTTATCGGAGGAACTAACACTTAGGATGTTCCCATATCCTAAGGAGAAGTTCCTTAAAGATATCATGGACAGGAACGACCACTATCTCCTTCGGGGCATCGACAAACTAGAGAACTTCCAGCATCTTATGTCAAGCGTCCTCTTCCGTGAGGAGTTGGAAGGGAATGGCTTCAACCATGGCCCAGATGAAACCCGCAAAGGAGAGATCCTCTGGGGGAGACCTATGCCTTTCATCTGGTGGTGAAGGCTCTGAGAAGAGATTACCAGAGTCCTCAGAAGAGGGATCTGAAGTACCATCTCCACAATGGGTCATATGGGCCCTCCTCCTTGCTAAGGTCCCCGGGGGGGCTGCGTGGGTCTGCTCTGTCCAAACACCTCAGCCTGGGCACCAAGGGCACCAGCAGCACCGGTGGCCTTGAAGGCAGCAAAGGCGCCAATGGCTGCCAGGATCCTGATTTCCCAGGCACGGGTTCGGGGAACTTTGCTCTCGGGATCAATGGACCCGATAGTGCTGGAGGCCGCTGTGTATCTTCCTCCTCCTCTGACCTGATGATAGAAATCGCTCTGGAGGAGGACATCTGTGGCCACTGAGGAACAGAGGGTTCCCCGGGGAATGGTTGTGTTGGAAGGACAATGAGGAGGACGTCCAGACGCTCAAGCAGGGATACCAAGAGAGATGGCGCAGGCTCCGGCTCCGGTATGGGGGCAGGTGCCGAAGGCGGTTCTAGGCCCTGTATGGCTTGGAGCATCATATTCTGTAGCCTGTGGTCCAACTCCTCCTGAAAATCCAGTGAAGACAGGACTAATGGAGGGAGAAGAGGCGTCACTGGAGCCTCCTCGGGGCACCGATATCAGTGGGGAATGCCTGGGACTCCTGGGTCTGTTGGAGGATGGGGCCTTCTCACTACGGGGTTGCTTCGGTGGCGTTTATGGGATTTTCCACAATGCACGGCCTGGTCTTTCCCCGGTGCCAAGGAGGCTGAGAATCCAGATGTCTTTGAGAGCGTCGACATCGTTGAGGGCCTATCACTGGCTCCTCGCTCCCTGGATGATCCCACTGGGGGTGTAGAGAGGGACAGCGTATCCAGTGGTTCCCCTCGACCCCTGTGGATGGAGTAGACTTTTTGGGGCCAGAGAGCTTCTCCATTTTATTGAGCCAAGCATGACAGCCTTTGGGGGTCATCTGATTGTACAGCTAACACCCTCAGATGTCATGCAATGCCCCCAGGCAGAGGATACAAATCTCATGAGGATCAGTGATGGACATGGTCCGCGGGCACTGGGGCACCGACAAAAACCATATGATACCATGAAAAATAGCTGGCGAGCAGTCAATGGCCAGCGGCCACCGAGGAACGACATGCCAGGAATCGACCACAGAGAAGGTATCGCACTGTAGAAGGGGCACCATCCAGAGAAGGAGGACATGACGTTAAGACGGGGAAAAAATATTTTATTTTAAGAAGAAAAGACTTGTAGAGCAGAACTCCAAAACCATGAGGCAAATAACACCGCAGGAAAAAAAGACACAGAAGGGGGACCCCGCGTGGACACACAGATAGTAGCATGCTGGGCATGCTCAGTGTGCCAGTCAAAGTTCTAGAAACTTTGACAAAAGTTTTCTGTGCCGGGCTCCATCTGATGATGTCACCCATCTGTGAGGACTACCATCCTGCTTGTCCTACAAGAATGCTAATTATGATTTTAGTGTACCATTTATCAGTTAGTTTTATGTTTTATTGATTTAATTTTTGTTGTTTCTATTATGTTATAGATGTGTATATTGTATAATGTATGTTTATTGTAAATCGCCTAGAATTGCAGACAGGCAATAAATACATTCATAAATAAAATAAATAAGTTAATATATTACATTTACATGCACTGCTGTGGTGCCAAACAGAAAACTTGAAAAAAGCAAAAAAAGCACTTGGAATTCATATGGTATTTTGTCTGGCTTTCAAAAAGCCATGAGTAAACTAAATTACAATTACAATACAGTAAACCTCCCATACCAGAACAGCATTAATTGCTAGCACTCAACTGCCAGTAACAATCCTACCTATGAAAACGAAACAGTGTAATTATTACAAAATGGCACTGGAACACCAATAAAGGGGGAGGAGTAGCCTAGTGGTTAGAGCAGTGGGCTATGAACCAGGAGACCAGGGTTCAAGTCCCACTGTCGCTCCTTGTGACCTTGGGCAAGTCACTTTACCCTCCATTGCCTCAGGTACAAATTTAGATTGTAAGCCCTCTAGGGATAGGAAAATACCTACAGTACCTGAATGTAATCCACTTTGAAGTGCTGAAAAAAGTGTGAAAAGTTGAATATAAAAAATTCTAAACAAACAAATAAATAAAATAAACCTCCTATTAGGAAAACAGACCAAGCCAAACAGTTATAGATCCCTATATAGAAACTATATGCGAGCATAATACCTCACCTCAGTCACACAAGCAGAACACAGACAGACCCTCACCAAATACAGAATAAAGAGACCATAAACTATGAATAGAAATGTGCAAAAACATAAATGGAAACTGCAATAAGCCAGTCTCTGTGAGGTCAATAATCAAACAATGTCCCATTGAATATCCTAGAATAAAGTTATCCAGGTAAAGCTACCCCGTTGGCCCCTCCCCCTCGGTGACGCTGCCAGCGTCATCGAGTCCCACGGAGGATAGGGACCCCACAGGCGCCGTGCCCTCCTGCCTCCAGGACCATCCGAGGCTTTTTTGCTGTTTTTTTCCCCCTTACAGGCTTTTTTTCTCTCTGTCTTTTTCTCCCTCACAGGTCTCTCTGCTGCCGAGCCTGCCGGGACTTCTGGGTCTGGCCCCTCCCCCTCGGTGACGCTGCCAGTGTCATCGAGTCCCACGGAGGATAAAGACCCGATAGGGACCCCGCAGGCGCCACGCACCAGCGGCGCGCACCGAAGGGGCGCAACAAAGGGGCAGGCCCCTTTGTATGCCCCTTCGTATGCACCTGAGAAACCGAGGAACCAATACAACAGCTCTATACGTCTACCAACTTTCAACATGGACAAAGAAAACGAACCACCACTGGTATATCCAATTTCTATCTGCATGAACAAAGGTAAATATGAGAACAACTACTTAAGAACCAATACCAGGGAAAGAACAAAAAATACAACAAAACCCTCATGCAATAATCTGGTACAAATAAAAAAGGACCCTTTCTCTATCTCCAAATCCCCTGCAATAAACAAACTAATCATGCTAACATTCATCCTAGTAAATGCACATTCAGTTGCAAAAAAATTCCCAATCATCACGGACTTACTGTATGACAATAAGCCAAACTTTGTTGCAATAACAGAATCATGGTTAAAAAAAGCAGATGTAGTTCTAAAAAACCAAATAGCACACAAAAATTATAAAGTATTTACAGTCCCAAGAATAAACAAACGCGGAGGAGGTCTCTTACTAATTATTGAAAAATCCTTTAAATGTAAACCTATCCAAATAACACCCCCTCAAAATCATGAAATTGCCATTTTTGATACCAACAATATACAGATATGCCTTATCTACTGCCCACCGAGCCTCCTAGAATTAAATATATCACCACTAATTGAGTTCCTTACCACACACTTAAACATCTCTAGACCAACCATAGTGTTAGGAGATTTTAATCTTCACATGGATGCCCTCCCATTATTCAACACATGCCAAGCACTATTAGACACTATGACAGCATTAGGCTTCTCACTAATAACAAACAAACCAACACACAAAGCGGGACATTCACTGGATCTCACCTTCATCAACCACTATTATCTAGAACACTGCAAATCTGAATACACACAAATCCCATTATCAGACCATTTCCTTATTCATTCCGACATAAAATTCCTTAAACCCCAAATTAATCATAATCATAAACCCTTAGAGTTCAAATACAGACCACCTTTTAATACTGAAAAACTAAATGACAAACTAGAAGATAAACTAACAGACATTGATTTCAACAACAGCAGTTCTGCCACAGAAAGCATCTAGCTTTCTACAAACAGCTAATTCTTAATGTTAAGAGAGAATATTTCAGCATTAAAATAGAAAAATTTGCAAATAATCCAAGAACACAATTCTCAATAGTTTCAAACCTAACCAGTGACAAACAAGAATCAACACAAAACCTACCAGAAACAAAATGTAATGAAATTGCCAAATTTTTCAGTGACAAAATCACTAAATTAAGAGACAAACTTCCAAATACTGCCATCCAAGAAATTAAAATGCAAAAAAGGGATGTAAACCCATGGACATCTTTCACAGAGATATCTGAAATGGAAGTGGAACAGATTTATTTATTTATTTATTTTTAGTTTTTTTTATACCGATTTTCCTGCATAAAATGCATATCAAACCGGTTTACAATGAAACAGAATAAGCAGGAAGTAAAATTCCTTAGTCTAATACATTTAAACGTCAATAATGAAATAATTTTAAACAAAGCAAAAAGCTAAATAACATTAATAAAAGTTAAATTATTAACATAAACATAAATATAATTATATTAGAAGGAGCACGAAGGGGAGCACAAAGGGGAAAACCCCTTTGTTGCGCGACGCCTGGTGTAATCGCGCCGTAAATCGGGTCGCCGCTGGCTGGTCGTCATGACGTCGGGGGGGGGGGGGGCGGGTCTTCACATCGCTGATTTTCTCTTTTAACATCTCAGTTCATTTTTACTATTTTTTGTGTCTTTTTCGCACAAGATGTAGTTTTCTTTAAGTGCCCGATGGTAGTGGGCTGCCCCTCTATAACAGCGCCTGGTGGAATCGCGCCGTTAATCGGGTCACCGCTGGCTGGTCGTCATGACGTCGGGGGGGGGGGGGGGTGGGTCTTCACATCGCTGATTTTCTCTTTTAACATCTCAGTTCATTTTTACTATTTTTTTGTGTCTTTTTCTCACAAGATGTAGTTTTCTTTAAGTGCCCGATGGTAGTAGGCTGCCCCTCTATAACAGCGCCTGGTGGAATCGCGCTGTTAATCGGGTCGCCGCTGGCTGGTCGTCATGCTAAAAAATGTAAACCCTGCCCCACACAAAATTGACACAATACCTACAATTGAACTGAAGAAATCAGCTAACATAGTCACCCATACGCTTACTAAAATCATAAACCTATCCCTAGAAGAAGGGACAATGCCAGATATACTGAAAGGAGCAATAATAAAACCAATAATTAAGAAAAAAAACAGTGATCCCCTTATCCTAAACAACTACAGACCAGTATCAAATCTTCCTTTAATAGCTAAACTAATCGAAAAAACAGTACAGAAACAGCTAGCTGAACACCTGGATAACAATAACATACTGTACCCATCTCAACACGGTTTTCGAAAACACTACAGCACTGAGACTCTTCTCCTCTCTCTAACAGATAACATCCTGAGAGGCTTTGATAGTGGTAAACACTATATTCTACTAATGCTTGACCTATCGGCAGCCTTTGACACAGTAAACCATAAAATACTACTAAATAGACTGGAAGAAATCGGATTACACGGCCAAACATTAAAATGGTTCAGTTCATATCTAAAAAACCGGTTTTTCCAAGTTCAGATCAACAACACAGTATCAGAAAAAATTAATCTCAAAACAGGAGTTCCACAGGAATCACCACTATCGGCGACCCTTTTTAACATATACATGCTGCCATTATGCCACCTACTTGCAGGACTAGGAATTATCCACTACATTTACGCCGACGACATCCAACTAATTCTACCCATAGACGACACTTTAGACGAAACATTAAACCTAGCCAACATGTATCTAAGCATTATAAAACAACTACTGACACAAATGGAACTTGTAATTAATATTGATAAAACAGAATTTCTACACTTAGAACGAAAAAACTCGGAAATCAGTCAAACCTCAATAACTCTCAAAGACAACCAGAAAATTGAACTAACTGGAAAAGTACGTAACCTGGGAATAATTATAGACCCTGAAATCAATCTGAAACAACACATATCACTAAAAGTAAAGGAAGGTTATGCAAAGCTCATGGTACTCAGAAAACTTAAACCACTACTAACTCAAAATGACTTCCGAACGATACTACAGGCACTAATTTTCTCCAGCACAGACTACTGCAATGCCCTTATGCTTGGACTACCAAATACGACACTAAGACCACTGCAAATACTACAGAACACAGCAGCTAGAATACTAACTGGAAAAAGAAGGCGGGACCATATAACTGAAACTCTAGCAGAGTTACATTGGCTACCAATTGAACACAGAATTAAATACAAAACCCTATGTATCATCCACAAACTAATTTATGATGAGAAATCAGATTGGCTAAACACAGCATTACGGGTACACACGCCACACAGGAATCTCCAATCAGCAAATAAAGCACTCCTAACCATTCCATCAGTTAAAACAGCAAGACTGACCCAAGTGAGAGAGAGAGCCCTATTACTAGCAGGACCCATAATCTGGAACACAATGCCTCCAGAGATCAGACTACAAAGTAATCTAAAGACATTCAAGAAAAGTTTAAAAACATGGCTTTTTAAACAAGCATTTTACAAAGAGACAAAAGAATAGAGAGAAATTACTCAGGAAAAAACAGAAAAGCACAGACACACAGTAAGTAGAACTTTACAATAGATTAGTCTATGAACTCTATACCACAACAAACATAACTATAATACTATGTGTGATAAAACTACCCGTGTAAGTACCTTGGTACAACTGGTCATGAACTACTTCGCGAAATGTCTATGTCTAATGATATATTGTAACCGAACCTTTAATGGCACCTGTTAGAATGTACTTTAGTACGCTTTTCCCCTCATTAAATATGTGCCTTCATGTAAACCGTTGCGATGGTATCTAACTTAGCAACGGTCTAGAAAAGTTTTTAAATAAATAAATATGTCTGAATGTAACTGGTTAGGTTTCAAACAGGAGCCATTTATGGGCCTACACACCATGAACAGCTCCTGTGCTTTTACCAACTCTGGGGGGGTGGGGGGTGGGAGGGGGCAGTTTTGCCCAATTTTCTAACTTATTTTTACATAGGTATACACTGGTTACTCACATAAAAAGTTCTGAAAACTACCCTCACAGCAGATTTATGCACATAACTTCTCATTTCCTGCATCTAAAAGTTTAGCCCTATGTGTCTATGTAGGAAGGGAAGCTTACCATTCCAGAGTCACTCTTCTGCTTAAATCCGGACATGTGCCTTGTATCACAAGGAAACTTAAAAGCATGCTGGTTAAGAATTCACATCAATGGCATCAGTTCTTATCTCATTAAGTCCACGGTGTGAAGGTGTGTGGGTGCCTGTGTGTATGTGTGCTGCCTGTTTGTGTCTGCCTTTGCGTGTGTGTTTGTTTGTGTCTGTGTGTAAAAAGGCTTTGTAATCAGAGCATGTTGTCTTTGCACATTGCATCTTCCACTGTTCTGGGTGCCACCTGGTGGCCATAGACAGACATGACAGTGTGACCAACATGAAAGACCAACCGACTTACTGCCGTAGCTTTGTAACATCTGGAATTACTTCCCAGAATTCACTTTGAATTTTCCCTTACCTTTCTATTTGCAAACATGTTCTTGGTAATTTCTGTATGTACTTATAAACTGGCTGGTTCCTTTTTTCTGACTCCTTCACACCGTGGACTTAATGAGATAAGAACTGATGCCATTGATGTGAATTCTTAACCAGCATGCTTTTAAGTTTCCTTGTGATACAAGGCACATGTCCGGATTTAAACAGAAGAGTGACTCTGGAATGGTAAGCTTCCCTTCCTACATAGACACATAGGGCTAAACTTTTAGATGCAGGAAATGAGAAGTTATGTGCATAAATCTGCTGTGAGGGTAGTGTTTGCTAATATGCTCTGTCTGCAAAGCCCTATCTCTCACCCACCCATACACAGGGAGAGGCAGGCACAGGCACACACAAGCTCATACAAGTGCGCGCAAGCAGGCACACAAGCTCACGTATGCACGCACAGAAGCGTGCATAAGTACACACAAGCCCACACAGGCTCTCAAAGATGCATAGGCAGAGGCATCCATATAGACAGGCAGAGGCATCCACACACAAAAGCACAGGCTCCCTCATCCACAGACATAGGCCCTTACCCCTAGAGGCACACGCACAGGTTGTTATAGACCAGACCACCCAAGCATCGCTGGGCACTTTTTGCTAATTTTTGCATAAGACTTTGATAATACTCAAGTTCCCTCCTTAGTCAATGTCCTTGTGGCATTGCTACTTAAAACACAAGTAAAACAGCTTTATCCATCGAAACTCACCTTTCCTTTCTTTACAAGGTGGAAAGCAGTATAAAAGAAAAGCAGAACAAGGCTAACACAAAATAACTGAGAAACAAGGACACAGCAAGGGAAAGCAGATAGGGCCAAAACTGCTCTGATAAAAAATGCATTTAGTTCAGTTATGCATTCCAGAAATCATCCCTTCCTTTGGCTGATTGCTCCCATTGCAGAGGTACCATCATTTTGAATGGTTGTTGATAAACAGATCTGCCATGCTTGAGGAAACATCTGGAGGCCTGCACTTCCAAGCATTCAAGCACACAAGATGTAAACTGCTTACAAATTCCACATGGACTTCCTCTGCTGTCTCAGCATTTATATACACACACACACACACACACATTTCTGTTTGTCTGTCTGTCTGTTTCTTTTTTTGGTTTTGCTATTCATTATACTCTTACCGGGGTGGTCATTTCATAATCCTACTAGACTGCTCATTTATACAAACAAGTTGGAGAAGTGTACATGTCCAGCACACCACAAAGGAGGCACATTACCGTCCTTCAGTTTTTTTATTGATCTTACAAGAAATCTCAAATAGTGCAATTGAGGGGGTAACTTTAAGTACTGCTCATGATAATACTTTTTACCCATAGATTTTACACCAATTTTCACAGCAAAACAATCCAAAAACATTTACACCTACTCACTTGTGTAGGTTGTTTTCTGGAGAACAAAATACATTCACACTTTTGAAAGTGCATAAGTAAGTGTGAAGTTCCCCGCCCCTTTGTCACAGAAGTAAAAATATATTCATCAAGGCCTTAAGTGTCCACTTCTAATCGCATATAGGGTGGGCACTTTTTCAAAAACCTATTTTTGGGGAGGTAAAGAACTATTTTACCTTTGAAAATGACCCTCCCTAGGCTGTGGGTGTGGTCCCTGGCTGAGTGGGAGGGGATAGCATGGTGATGTCAGCAGGCTGTAAGCTCCAACAATGCATTATTTGGTGAGGGTGCAGATTATGCTTGAGAGGGAGGGGCTAGCATTGTGATGTCAGCAGGCTGTAAGTTCAAACAATGCATTATTTGGTGAGGGTGCAGATCCTGGCTGAGAGGGAGGGGCTAGCATTGTAATGTCAGCAGGCTGTAAGCTCAAAAGGAAAATTAGTTCTTACCTGTTAATTTTCGTTCCTGTAGTACCACGGATCAGTCCAGACAGTGGGTTGAGCCTCCTTTCCAGCAGGTGGAGGCAGACTAAAACTTGAAGGATGCCCTATATCAGGACAGAGCCTATCCTCTAACCCTTCAGTATAACGCATATCAAAGCAGAAAAAGAAGAAAACCAAAGTAGGATCGATCAAGCAACCAGAAAGCTCAATAGAGCCACTGTGGAACAATGTAAATAACATGGCCTAACTAACCGCTCTTGCATATCTTGGTACTTGGACAACCAAGGCTTCCGGTGTATTTGCTCAGTATTCTAGCACAAAAATGATGTCTTCAAATCTGCAACCTGCAAGAACAAGCTTCGAGAGGACAGAAAAAGAGACAAACAGGGAAGGGCGTTTGGACTGATCCGTGGTACTACAGGAACGAAAATTAACAGGTAAGAACTAATTTTCCTTTCCCTGTACATACCCGGATCAGTCCAGACAGTGGGATGTACCAAAGCTTCCCTAAACCGGGTGGGACCGAGACCGTTGCGCTCGATGCGCTTGAAACCCAAAAGAACCAAAAAGTGGAGCTTGCACATCCAGGTGGTAGCGGCGATCAAAAATATGCAAGGACGTCCAGGTGGCGGCACTGTAGAACTCCTACGGAGAAACCGAGTGAATGTTCGCCCGAAAGTAGCTCGAGAAGGCAGAGAATGAGCCTGTTGGCCCTCGGGAACCGCCCGACCTTGACAAGAGAATCCGAGGAGGTCGCTTCCGTCAAACACCATGCAATAGTGGTCTGAGGAGCCAGCTTACCCCGATTGGGCCCACTCCAGAGGACAAAAGATGGTCCGAGACAGAAGTCCTTGGTAACCTGAAGGTAGCGAAGTAGAACTCGTATGGTATCAAGTTTACGGAGATCGTTCCCAGGTGAAGGAGAAACGCAGGGAGTTCCGCCAACTGGTGGACATGGAGGTTAGAAGAACCATCACTAAGAAGGAAGGACCCGTCATGAAGGATACCCTGGAATCGGAAAATCACAAAAAAGGTTCCCGACAGGACAGCGCTTGGATCTCCGAGATCGTATGAGCAGAGAAGAGAGAGACCGGAAAGACAGCTTTAAGGTTAAGAGCTATCAAGGTAGGTCGATGGAGAGTATCGAACGGAGCCGCGCAGAGGACCCGAAAGACAGACTAAAATGCTATGACTGGCAAATGGCCGAGAAGGTGGACGTAGATGCTTGACTCCCTTCAAGCATCAAATCACAGCCGGATGGCCCGCTTAGTGACTACCATCCACCCGACCCAAGGGAGAGAGCCGAGAGGGAAGACCTGTATGCAACGAGAAAGAAGGAAAAACCCTCGGAAGAACCCTCTTGGAGAAGAGGGGACTAACAACATCGGGACGGAGTACGTTGAGAAACCCAACTCCGCACAAACAGACCCAAACATGTTCCAGGGAGTCGACCGTTTCCGAGCCCGCAACAAGAGGGAAATGAGCATCCCCTAATAGCCTTTGCGCCTTAGACGCCGCCGTTCCAAGCCAGGCCGGTAGCCAGAAGCGAACGACCTGGTCGAAAAATACATGTCCCTGACGAGGGAGCCGAGGAAGATGGCGTAGCCGCAGAGGTCTGCCCGGCGCTAGGTTGAGAAAGAACCATGAAAGTAAGTTCTGCGCGGCCACTCTGTTGCCACCAGGGCCACGGGACCCCGGTGGGGTTCTATTCTTCTGAGAGCTTTCCCGACCAGGGGCCACAGGGGGAGCACGTACAGAGGGACGACCGTCGACCAAGGGGGAGCCATAGTATCTACGTCCTCCGAGCCGTGTGCCCTCCAGTGGCAGAAAAACCAATTGGCCTCGGCATTGCAAAGGGTCGCCATGAGGTCCAGGTGGGAGGGAACCACCTGTCGACGATGAGGTGCATGGCCTCGTGAGCGAGTTTCCAGTTCCCCGGATCGAGTGACGGCCGATTGAGAAAACCGGCCTGAACATTCCCCGTGCCCGCGATGTAGAAGGCCGGCGGGCACTGGAGATGTCGCTCTGCCTCGGTGAAGAGACGGCTGGTTTCCAGGGCATCAGTAGAATGCGAGCGCCTTCTGGGCGGTTGACGTAAGCCACTATGGTGGGTTTGGCGGTCAAGACCCATATCGCCTTGGCGTGGATGAGGGCGAGAAACTTCAGAAAAGCTAGGACCACCGGCCGAGCCTCCAAGCGAAGGATGTGCCAGCAAGACTGGGTTGCCGGCCAGATCCCCTGGGCGTGCTGGGAGAGTCAGACCACATCCCAGCACGAGAGACTGGTAGCCGTGGGTACTATCGGCCACGGAGGGAGTTGGAGAGGAATTCCCAGTAGCAAACAAGGAAGGGAAAACCCCCACTGTAAGGCGGCAACGGTAGAGCCCAAGAATGGTAGGACTGTGTGCGACTGTGCCGCCACTGGCTACCAGTGGGATAGCACCATCGACTGAAACGGGCGCATAGGAGCAAGGGCCCAAGGACCGAGGTCAATGGCAGGAGCCAAGGAGTCCGAGACACTACAGGTAGGCAGAAGCCGTCGAAGAAGGCAGCAAGATACGATCCTGAGGTCCTGATCAACTTGAGAGCCTGCGCGCGGGGAACAAGAGGACCCTGCCCACCCGGATGACGAAGTGGGCTCCCAGGAACCCGAAATCCTGGAAGGGCAGAAGGTTGCTCTTGGAGAAGCCAGCACTCCCACAAGAGATGCAGGAAGAGCTAACACGCGATTCACCGCCTGCCGGCAGGGGGCCACCACCACACTCCAGACGAGTCAGGCAGCTAGGTAGGGGAAAACAAGGATACCTTCCCAGCGGGGAGCTGCCGCCACCACCACCATGACTTCGGCGGAGGTGCGAGGTGTCGTCGCAATATCAAAAGGAAGGTCCCTGAACTGAAGTCTAAGCGAACGCGAAGAGACTATGGTAGCCGTGATGAACCGGAAAATGGGAGACTCCACAGTCAAAATGAGTGAGGTGAGGAACTCTCTGGGGCGAGAACGACATGAGGAGCACTCGCCAAGTTGCCATGTGGAAAAAAACGGGATCTGAAAAGCCCAGTTGACTCATTTAAGGTCGGAGAACGAACGAACACCCGTCCTGTCGGGGAATGACGAAGTAAATAGAAAACTGGCCTGCGGCAAGCACTCTGGCAGGACCAGGGATCACCAGACCCAGACACAGAAGACTGGAGGAGGTGTGCTCCGCCGCTTGACACTGGGACCGACCGCACGGGGAAAAAGGAAAAAAGGGACCCCGAGAGTCTCGAATAAGCGAAAGCATACCCAACTCCAAGGACGTCAAAGACCCAGTGGTCTGACATGATTGTGACCCAATCCACGAACAACAGGGAAGAGACCGCCTAAGAAAGGGCCGAGGAACGAGTCCAGCGAACTTCATTGTGTGGTAAGCGTAAGGATGGAGCGCGTGGGCTGGCCCCCGCTAGAGGGTCGGCACCCATGAGAAGGCTGCGACCAAGCCTGCGAATAAGAGGAAAACCCCCGGAGAAGTCGCCCTGCTCACGTGGGGTATACTGCTGCCGGCCTTGAAAACGCATACGAGAGGGACGGGATGATTGCGGATAGTCCTCCTAAAGTTTATGGACCTTACCTTCCCCTAAGAACCCATAGCTTCTCAAGGTCCTTGCCAAAGAGCAGCTTACCTTTGAACGGCAACGTGCCCCACCGGGATTTGGAGGACGGAGCAGCCGACCAGTGGCACAGCCAGAGGAGCCGATTGGCGAACGTCGCCGAAGCCATCACTGTTGTCCGGACGCGGAGAAGGTTGAATGCGCAGCCTCTGTCGTCTGCACGCGGAGAAGGTCGTATGCGCAGCCTCTGCCCACGGGAGGTCCCGGGTGCAGAGCAACTGCTAAACTCACCTGAGACCTGCCCGCAGCATGAGACTGCTGCAAATAGCCGCAAGCACCCCTAGCGCCAGAACATTGAAAGTGCGCTTCACACGAGACTCGAGTATGCGGACCTGGGCGGCTTGGAGCCGGGAAAAAACCTCTGGTATCGTGCCCGCAGAAAGTAGACCACGGGGGGACTATAATGTTTTGTTTTGGGGTTTTTTAAGCATACCTCCGGGTGGGGGAGCTTGTCCAGGGCACGACCCGCCTGCCATTCCCACAGGCGCAGCAACTTGTGCAAGGGAGGAAGGGGAAGGCGCTTGCTGAATCCCTAATTCCCGCCAGGACTTGGTCCATATCCATGGGCAAGAAGCCGTAAGGGTGCCCATAAGACCCTGGGGACGTCCCTCCCTAGGGGTGAAAGGTATTCTTCTCATCCGGATTGGCGGCAGGATTTGGGGTACCGGAGCTACCGGGGGCACCCCGGGACCACCCGCTTCCCAAGGAACCCCGGGGGCTCCGCAGCTGACCTGAACATCAACGGCGCAGAGAAAATTTTTTTTTTTTTTTTTTTAAATAGATATTTATCTATTTATTTTGTTGGGGGGGGTCAAGGGGGGGCCTTCCCCCTCCTCCTGCTGGCTAACTAAAGAAGATCTGCGCAGGAGGAGGGGACACAAGGGAAAAAAACGAGCCCTAGAAGTCCCGGGAGGGGGAAGGGGAGGCGAAGGGGTGTTAGGGAACCCATCCTGGGGGACCTGGGGGACCAGGGGGCTGAAATCGGGGGGGGTAGCTACAAAAATATCGGCCCCCCCAGTCCCAGGGAGCTCCGAAAACGGAGCCGATAAAAAATTCAAAATGGCGGCCGTTCCCGGGCTACCCGACCCGGGAAAGGCCTGTCCAAGCTGTGGGGAGTCGCAATCCCCGGGCTAAATTTGCCTGCCCTGCTGAGGGGGGACCTCCCCACTTGGCAGGGAGGCAGAGAAGAAGCCCCTGCACAAAAAATTCGAAGAGAGCTGCAGAGAAAAAAAGCAGGCTGTCTGCTGCAGCAAGAGAGAGCCGCACTGAAGAGAACAAGCTGCAGAGAAAAAAATTTGATTGACAGCCTGGAGGCCCGGAGTGAAGCAGGGGGGGATCCTGCTGACTCCTGCCTGTCTGGCTGGCTGCCAGTACAAGCCCAGGTGAGGAACAAAAGGAAAAATATTGGTCCGCTGCTGTAGGTAAGTATTAAAAGTACTGGAAATACTTTTAAACTTAATCTGTGTCTGTGTGTCTGGAAACTTTTTTTTTTTTTTAAATTGAGCACAGCAGCAAAAATATAAGACCCTTCGGCAGCCAGAGGGGGGGAGACGAGACCCGGAGAGCCCCAGTCCCCACACCTGGAAGCAATAACGGACACAGGCTATGCACTGCACAAGGGGCCAAGCCCCCCTGAGCCCGGCAAGAGCCAGAAGACGGAGCCGCCTCCTGAAGAAAAATTCTGCAGACTTTCTAACTAACCTGCCAATGTTATTAAAAACAGGAAGAACAAATCACAAAATCCCTAAGGAATAAGTACTTGCTTGATCCGTAAGGAAAAGAAGAAGGAAAAGGCTGACCAGCCTAGAGCAGAGAACGAAGGGTGAGCTGCTGCACCTGCTGGAGACAGACGAATACTTGAGGGTTAGATAGGCTCTGTCCTGATATAGGGCATTCTTCAAGTTTTAGTCTGTCTCCACCTGCTGGAAAGGAGGCTCAACCCACTGTCTGGACTGATCCGGGTACGTACAGGGAACAATGCATTTGGTGAGGGTGCAGATCCTGGCTGAGAGAGAGGGGCTAGCATTGTAATATCAGCAGGCTGTAAGCTCAAACGGTGCATTATTTGGTGAGCATGCAGATCCTGCCTGAGAGGGAGGGCCTAGCATTGTTACATCAACACAGTGCAAGTTCCTAAGTACAGTACAGTATGTGCTGTGGGTGGGGCAGGGAGGGGCCAGCATGGTGATATCCAGGGCTGCCCTTGGGAGGGAAGGGTGAATAGGGGTGATTGCCCTGGATCAGCACTGTGTTTTTTATGAGGTTTTTTTAATTTTATGATTTTAAATTTGGAATCCGCAATGAACACATTGGATTATGTGGAATATAAGACATTTCAAATAAATAAAACATAAATATTATTTTCTGTCAGCTAGGGGGTAGGGGCCACACATGTCAGTATGCCAGAGCCCCACTGCAGCTGATTTGCTCTAGGCCCCACATCTGCCCCAAGGTCAATAGTGTTTAAGCAGCCTTGAAGAGCAGTGAGACCCACAAGGTCTAGCATATGCACTGCTCCATATATACAAAATGGAAACAGGTTTTATTTTCTAAACATGAATGGTCTAACTTGCTCACTTGGGTTTCACATTTCCCCACTAGTTATGTTACCAAAACTGGTACAGATTTGTTGAAGTGCACAGCAGCACATGCAACTACAGGCAAACTACCAAAACCTACAGGCACTTTATACATTTCTGAAATGCACCTAAAGAGACTGAAGAAAGATATATCAAAATCATCTGATTCCATGAGACTAATTTCCTATTGAATCTGGATTTATTTCATTATGCGTTCTGTGAACGATGTGCCAAGGTGTATTTACAGAATGTTTTTCCTCCTTCTCCCCATTTAGTTCTGTTGTGCTCCCAGGGTACCTGAAAAAGTCTCCCTTTCCGGTTTACATTTTCACTCAGCTGCTTCAAGCCTGGCCAGGGTACATACAGCAAGTTAAAGAGACCTGTAGATGTCTCCTTTAACAAATGAAAAATCTTCCTATCTATATATATCTAATCCAGACAACACACAGACACTGAAGTGGAGTGCTTACATTTCATCTGCAAATACTGGTTTAATTTAAAGCTCTTTAGCTGAATTTAGGGGGGGGGGGGGGGGGGTTCTTGGAAGTTCTACAGCAGTACTGTATGAGATAAATAGTGTTGAATCCAATTGTTCTTTGATATATTTGAGAGAGCTGACTTAATAAATGGGGACTATTGTGCTGTCATTATTTGACAGCACAAAGAACAAACTGAAAAAAATGAAGCAAAACAAAAAACCACACTCCTAATCCAAACAACATTACACATGGCCTTGAACACTGTCTGCTTCATGAAGGAAAGAAAATGCATTAACCAGAACTGAAAGAAACAGTGAAAATACATCAGGAAACCATGAAAACACAGCAGGAATAAGGAAAGAGAACACGGAATCTAAATTTTGGAATATACAGAATGCCCCAAAATTAACACCAGGATCCCTTCATTAACACAAATGTAAAGGGCACTTCAATATGCCCAACAAATGCAACACTTAGGAGGCTACAAACTGTATAAGCTATTATTGGGCAGCAAGATGATGCAAAATGCTAATTTATGAAATTTGCTGTTGGTCACAATCATGTCAATTTCAAGTATCACACCTCATTTCTATGTTTAGGTTAGGGGTTCCCTTTAGTGCTGTCTTATGAATGGCAGAAGGAAGTAGAAAAGTGATAATACAAAGTCTCAAGAAAGGTTCAGTGTGGCTGCTGCATACCATTGGTTTGAAGAGATAAAGATCACCTAGTCTTATAAGTAACTATACAGCACTTGGCTACACAGTAATAACTTATAAACAGCCTTCAAACTTCTACATTTGTAGGACAGGGTTCTTTAGTATGTAAATAACTCAACAAAGCATTAACAAACCAAAATACCTAATCTATAGGTCATTATTCTTTAATAAAACTTGGTTGTGAAAAGCAATAAGCATTTCTTGACCATTAATTCCTGAGGGTACTAAGGCTCAAAAAGATAACATTTCTGTTTCCTCCTATACTTTAGATTAAGTTTCCCCCACCCAACCGAACCTGTGAATGTTCTCCCTCATCTGATTAATTTTTTTTGGTCTTTGCAGGTTACCTACAGATTTCTTCCCTTTGTACCATGGCTACCAAAAGTTCAAGAAACTCTTTCTACTCCAACATCAGTTACAACATGGGTTCTGATCCAATAGTTGAGAGGATTTTAGAAACAATATCTAATCTAAAGAAGTCAGTGGGTGAGGATAAATCTGAGGAATATTATCTCACACCATCTCCCCTTCCAGAAAGCAGATTATGCTATGCCTGCTGGGCCATGGTCTCTCTAAGCTGTGTGCATGCATAGCCATGCACAATTTAGATCTCTCCTGCACATTTTCAAAACTTGCAGGCCCTGCATTGCTTGTCTGTTGGATCTCATGCATCCTGAGATCAGCAGCAGCATTTTTAAAAGTCAGGCAGACCCTGAGCTTTAAAAATGCTCACAGCGAAGGCAAGGGACTGCTGGAGAAACCCATCCTGCCGGATGTCAAAGAGCGAGAGAGAGAGGAGGCGGCCTAGACAGGCAGGCAAAGCCCATCCACTCATCTGCTGAATGGAGAACTAGAGCAGTTTTGGGGCCCAACCTGCCAGCTTCAAAAGAATGACTGGAGGCTCACAGCAACAGGCAGAGTCCATCCTGCTAGCCTCTGAAGAGTGGGAGAGGCCTAAGGCAATTGGCAAACTCCATTGATCTCTTTACTGAACAGTGGAACAAGACCCAAATGCCATTGTAGCAGAGGGAGGGGTACTCCAGAAGGTAAATAAGAGGGGGGAAGGGGAGAAAGACAGCACACCACTGAGAGGGTAGTGAGGGAGAGAGATAGTACAACGTTGAGGGAAACAGCATAGAAAACAAAACAAATGAAATAACTGCTCATCCTGAGTAGTGCACACCCACACATAAATCAGAGAAAACACTGCTGCTGAGACACTATATAAGAGCCATGAGTCAGCCTTGGGTGACCCAACCAGCAGCCTGACACACAAGACAGATACTAAGCCATTACATTTTTTTTTAACAGATAAACTAAATTATGACAAGGTAAACAACTAGTAGTGTGTGTGTAGAGAAAGACTGCCTAATGAGTTGGCTAAGAATGCATTATTTATAAAAAGAAGCCCCTACAATTTTATACATGTTTCTACATACTTACAATTCAACACAAGCATAGATATATATTCATCTAATGTTACTACTTGTACTTAAGAGTGGGGGATGTGAGGCTAAGAAAAACCACTGGGGGTAGCAATAGGGAAAATAATCAGCAAGAGTAAATGCTGCTTGAGAGAGAAGAAAGCTCTTGAAGATTAAGACCTTTTGCTGAACTTAAGCATTTTTTATGAGAAAATTATTAATCTGTTGTACATATTGCACTGTGCGGAAGTCAAACGATTTGCTACTTGACCACGTTCACTGCGTAATGAGAGCTCTTGTTAACTGTGCCTGCCTTTTTCAATTCACTTTTTAAAATAGGGAAGATTTTATAAAACTACACCCGCGCGTACTTTGTTCGCGCACCAGGCGCAAACAAAAGTACGCCGGATTTTATAAGATACGCGTGTAGCCGCGCGAATCCCTGGCCTGGGAGCAATTTCGGAGGCCTTGGCCATGCCCTCGAAACGCCCCCGGGCTGGAACCACGCCGACAGCCACGTCCCCGGAACACCCCCGGATGATGCGCCGCCGTGACACGCCCCCCCCGATACGCCTGACACGCCTCCAGGAAAGCCCCGGGGCTTACGCGCACCGCCGAGCCTATGCAAAATAGGCTCAGCGCGCGCAGGGGGTTTTTGAAAGGGTTACGCGCATAAGTTATGCGCGTAACCCTTTTAAAATCTACCCTGATGTGTATGAACATTTTTAAAAGTTATGGGTATCTGCTGTTACAGGAGATGTCCAGGTACAGGTGCTGAACATCAGTGATTTGTCCCTATCGATCATCATAAAGGACATCGCTATATATTTCCACTGTCCGAGAAATGATGTTGTTCATTCTTATTCCTCCAAGACTTGATCTTCATCACCTGACAAGGTTTGCAGGGCATTGGCAAGTGGTTTGTGTCAAATTAATATGCCACGTAATAGATATTTTGAACTGCATAAATGTTACTGTGGATATACTTGCATGGTGACCGAGCGATGAGAGAAGAAGGATGATTGATTCTGTATGTGTTGCTGCAACAGAGCATATGATTACTTTATTATAAAGCAGCTAAAAATTTCACATTCTTAATTATTTCATAAGATATTTTTAAAAATATATTGCATTACCAAGGTGTGTATGTGTGTGTGTGTGTGGAGATTTTCACCAGCTCAACTGTCATTCCAAGGTACGAGCAATGCTCTACCACAAACAGCTGTAGGGGAGAAGTACATCAAGCGATCAATTAAATAGGCAGAATTTGTCCTGATTTATATGTTGTCAATGTATACTGCAACATACAAAGCATTTCACGTAGTGACAATGTTCCAGTGTACAAAATAGCTTACTGGCTGTTCAGCTTGGAGAAGAGATGGCTGTGGGGGGATATGATAGAGGTCTTTAAAATCATGAGAGGTCTAGAACGGGTAGATGTTAATCGGTTATTTACACTTTTGGATAATAGAAGGACTAGGGGGCACTCCATGAAGTTAGCAAGTAGCACATTTAAAACTAATCAGAGAAAATTATTTTTCACTCAATGCACAATTAAGCTCTGGAATTTGTTGCCAGAGGATGTGGTTAGTGCAGGTAATGTAGCTGGGTTTAAAAATGGTTTGGATAAGTTCTTGGAAGAGAAGTCCATTAACTGCTATTGATCAAGTTGACTTAGGGAATGACCTCTGCTACTACTGACATCAGTAGCGTGGGATCTTTTAAGTGTTTGAGTACTTGCCAGGTTCTTGTTGCCTGGTTTGGCCACTGTTGGAAAACAGGAAGCTGGGCTTGATTGACTCTTGGTCTTACCCAATATCGCAATTTCTTATGATCTTATGTTCTTAAATGACAAGCTGACATGAATGAAATCTGTGCTTTATTCACTGTGCTACATTGGTGGCTTCTTCACTATTAAGTACAAAGTATATGACTTAGAAGACATTTTACCTGCAACTGTAAAACAGTATCTTTTACAGTGTTCATACTTTGCTATATAGGTGCCAAACACCTCGACCACCGAAAATACTTAGTCAAGCTTGATAATATTGAATCCGCTCACATTCCCCTTACACAAGGCGTACCCCAAGGCTCCTCTCTATCGTCCACCCTTTTCAATATATACTTACTCCCACTATGCCACCTCCTCTCTAAACTTGGACTAAAATTCTTCTTATATGCAGACGACGTTCAAATACTCATTCCCATCCAGAAATCCATCAATGAAACCCTTCAATACTGGGAATCTTGTATGACATCCATCAATTCCCTCCTCTCCAATCTACACCTAGCACTCAACGCCTCTAAAACTGAAATCCTTATCCTAGCAAATCAACCAATCGATTCAATCCATCAAATGATTCAAAACGCCTCACTAGCTCACACACTACCCCCCAGTGTCAGAGATCTAGGAGTCTCCCTAGACAATCAACTAAGCTACAAATCCCACATTAAATCACTACTAAGAGGGGGCTTCTATAAACTCCAAATCCTCAAAAAACTGAAGCCCCTCCTCCACGCCCACGACTTCCGTACTGTGATGCAAACCACTATACTAACCAAACTCGACTACTGCAACTCCCTCCTCTTAGGCCTACCAGCATCTACCATTAAACCCCTCCAAATCCTCCAAAACACCATGGCAAGAATCCTTACAAACACCAGAAAAACAGACCATATCACTCCCATACTCCAGGACCTCCATTGGCTCCCCATCGCCTTCCGTTCCCAGTACAAAACACTCACCATCCTCCATAACACTCTATACAATAACAACTCACCCTGGCTTGAAAATATGCCACAATTCCGCCAAGCTAATCGCCCCACGAGAAACTCCCTTGCTGGCACTCTCCAAATCCCCTCACTTAAAATTGGGCACCTTACCACTACCAGAGATAGAGCCTTCTCTATTGCGGGCCCCACACTTTGGAATTCCCTCCCCATCCACCTCCGCCTAGAACCATCCATGAGCCACTTCAAAAAAGGAATCAAAACATGGCTCTTTAGACAGGCATACCCCAACTCCTCTCAACCCTAATTTTGTCGTTAAACAAAAACGAACCACCTCAGCTCACACTCAGCCTTCATACCACCCCTTCCTGTTTCCTTCCCTTGCACTCCTAGCCCCCCTTTACCCCTCCCTCTCACCCCCTAGCAACCCCTCCCTCAAAGTACTCGTGCCTTACTGTACCCTTCTTCACTCTACCCCACCCGCCCCTCTCCCCCTGCTCCCTCCCTCCTTTCTCCCCCCCCACTAGCTTTTAACTATACATATGTGCACTTGCCTCCTCTTACTGTATATAAGCCCTCATATGCTAATTTCTCAAGTGTACATGCCTCGCTTAATTTGTTTATAAGTTCTTTTGCATATTTAACCCTAACTTGAATGCAAAAAGTTGTAATTCTGCTGTTGACTCTCTTCCTTTGTATTTTGCATATTACCCAGTTAGCCCCTCCCTTGTTCATTGTAATTTCCCTTCTCAGTTACTTGTAAACCGACATGATGTGTCCTACGAATGCCGGTATAAAAAAAGTGTTAAATAAATAAATAAATAAATAAATTACATCTATTCACTTCTCCCACTACTAATGCTCCTCCAGCTGAAAGGCAGAAAATTTAACAGTAATACCTGAATCTGGGACAAGTAACAAGTACAAGGCATTAAATGCAAGGAGGTGAAATACACATTTCCTAAAAATATAAACAGTTGTGGCTGTCACACAAAACAAAAGGAAATGCAAAATCAACCAAGCAAAATGAATCACCCCTTACCAAAAGCAATCCATTGGTCTGTCCTTGGACTCTTTGAAATGCGAAGAAATACTTCATTAACAAGAGAGTATTCAATTGGGAATCATCTACCAATGAAGGTGATAATCATCAAAATGGTGACAGAATTCAAGCATGTATGAGACAGATAAAAAGGAAGTATCAAGGTAAATGATCAGAGTAAAGTCTTGAGAGACAAAAGTAGGTGAGGATAACTGGGCAGACTGAGTGATCTGTTGACAACTGTTGTGTTATGATATTTTTGTGGGTTGTGATATTATTGGATCCACATAATTATCCAAAAATAAGAACAGAGTCAGATCAATCTCAGCATCCTATCTCTGACAGTGACCAATCTGGGTCTCGAGTACCTGTCAGATCGCATTGAGCATATCCATTCCTTACTGTTCACTCCCAAGGATAAGTGGTGACTTTCCCAATTCTTCCTGGCTAATAACTGTTTATGGACTTTTCCTCCAGGATCTTGTCCAAATCCCTTTTAAACCCAGCTATGCTAGATGTTTTGACCACATCTTCTGGCAACAAATTCCACTTGATTGTGCACTGAGTGAAAAAAAACACTTTCTCCAGTTTGCTTTAAATCTGCCATCTATTAGTTTCATGGCATGTCCCCTAGTCTTAGTACTAAGGGTAAATAATCATCTGGTATTCATCTGTTATATCCTACTCATGATTTTATAGATTGCTATCATATCCCCTCTCATTTTTCTACAGGCTGAAGAGCCCTAACTTATTTAGCCTTTTATCACAGAGAAGCTATTTTATTCTCTATCATTTTTTTTTTGCCCTTCTCTTTACCTTTTCTAATTTTGCTATGTCTTTTTTGAGATGGGAGGATCAGAAATGCACAAAATACTCTGTGTGTAGTTGAAGCATGGATCAATACGAAGTCATTATGGTATTCTCTGATTTATACTCTTTCCTTTCCAAACAATTCCTAACATTCTATTTGGTTTTTTTTAACATGAATTTTTTGGTCCCTTCTTCAGATGTGCGCTTTAAAAACAGCAATATCCTTTTAAGTGATGATAAGTTAGTGTTGTAAATAGAAGATTGCATCCCTGAATGACTAGGTCAGAAGAGAATAATGCCCAAAACTGACAGGGGACTGCAGGATGAAAACAAGAAGACCAAAGAACAAAGCTCCCACTGTCAGTGATTATTTATAGTTTCATCCAGCATGCATATATACAGGTTATAATCACTAGCAAGTCTAAAAATGACATTAACATTTAGATGGCAGGATCCAAGATGCAGGTCATAGCTGCATGTCCTCCATAATGCTGCTGAATTTCCTTGTTTATTTTTTTGTTTTCCTATGGGTACAAGGAAAGAAAATTCTTGAAGTCCTACTCTGCAATTTCATTTGTGAGTGGCCCTATGGATCATTTTGTTTCTCCTGCAACTGGAGATCTGAGCTTGGCTCCTGTAACCGCATCCTGGAGTTCCTCAACAAAGGCAGGAGTGCCATTGGCTTGTTTGGACTATGAACAACTCTGCGTCTGGAGCAGCTATCTACTTCTCCAGTGTCCAAATTGACTGCCTCCATGGAGGCTACAGAGCTTGGCTGCAAATAATGACATGAGCAATGGCGACTTTCCCAAGAGCCCAGGTACATGAAACAGCTCCAACAGTTATTGCAGCTTCATGGGGATCATCGGTGATGCAGCAACATAGAATCTGCATAGCCCCATAGCTATGGAGGCCACTCTGGCATTGACTATGCTATTAGTTTTAGGGAATTCACTGAAGGTGACAATGACTGGGGGAGAATATGTTCCAGCAGTTCAAGTAAACCTTGGTATGGATAAGAGATTCACCTTTGAAGAGTCTTTTAAATCTGGGCTCTCTAAACCTATAGTTAGCAACTTAGAAGATAGCTAGACTGCGATAATTGACCTGAAAAAAACTTTCTGGCCATATTTTTAAATGGCTGGAACAGTTTCAGAAAATTAAAACCCTGATTAAATTTTATGAGACAGATTTTGGACTATCAAAACCATACTGAAGTTCTTTACCAGAAAATGGCCAAGGCTGAGGATTTTGAGGAGGTCCTGGTTAAGAATAATTTGTTGATATATCTAAAAATGGAGACTTCTCTAATGTGGCTCACCGTTGGATTCTGTGCCTTATTAATTTTCCTAATTTATCTTTAATATCTGCTTCTGATATGGTTGGAGATACCACCCAAAATTATTTATATGTCTGCTGAGTCTTTCCATTCTATTTCAATGGCTTACCTCCCTTAGAGGTGGAGTGAAGGAATCTGTGGAAGACAAGCCTAACTACTTAGCCAGATATCAAGGAAGAGGTCAGCCAGCAGAAAATCTACACTGAGCTAGACAAAAGGTGTTGAATATTCACCTCATTGTTTTGAATTTCTGTTGATACCATGTAAAAATAAAATTATTTTTAAAAGCCTGCATTTATTATTCTTGCATTTGGGAATTCTGGTGTATCTCGGGCAATGTTGTATTTGACTTAGGGCCGGATTTTCAAAATGTTACAGGCGCCGGACCTATTTTAAAAAGGCCCGGCGATGTGCGTAAAGCCCAGGGACGCATGTAAGTCCTGGGGCTTTACTAAAGGGGCGGTCGTGGGGCGGGGCCAGAGGCCTCTGACACCGCGGCCATTGTCACTGTGTTGAAGGCTTGCATGCTGGCAGGCTGCTGGCAGGCACAAATGGTAAGATAAAAATTTTGGGGCGTTAGAGTAGGGCTGGGGGGGGAGTTAGGGGAAGGGGTGGGAAGGTCAGGTTAGGGGGAAGGGCACGGGGGAAGGCAGCGCGGCTCGGTGCGCGCAAGGTGCACAATTGTGCACCCTGTTGTGCGCGCCGACCCCTGATTAAATAAGTTGCGCACGCAAGTTATAAAATTAGGCATACATGTGTGCGCGCCGCATAGCGCGTGCACTCCTTTTAAAATCTACTACTTAGTGTGTGCATCATCTGTTAAATAAAGAGGTAGATCTTTAAAAAGTACGTGCGCGCGTACTTTTGTTCGCGCAACCGGCGCAAACAAAAGTATGCTGGATTTTATAAGATACGCGCGTAGCTGCGCGTATCTTATAAAATCCAGGGTCGGCGCGCGGAAGGCTGCGCAAAATCGGCAGCCTGCCTCCGTTCCCTCCGAGGCCGCTCTGAAATCGGATCGGCCTCAGAGGGAACTTTCCTTTCGCGTCCCCCCACCTTCCCCTATCTAACCCACCCCCCAGCCCTACCTAAATCCCCCCCTACCTTTGTAGTACAAGTTACGCCTGCTTGAGGCAGGCGTAACTTGTGCGCACCACCTCGGCATCCCCAGGCACAGGCCGCAGTGCCGGGGGACTTGGGACCACCTTCCCGGCCTGCCCCCAAAACTGTCGCCACGCCCCCGGACCCGCCTCGGACCCCCCGAACACGCCCCCGGACACGCCCCGGACACGCCCCCGGAACACTCCCGGACAGGCGACACGCTCCCCGGACACGCCCCCTCCCGCCCCTTTTACGAAGCCCCGGGACTTACGCGCGTCCCGGGGCTTTGCGCTTGCTGGTGGCCTATGCAAAATAGGTGCGCCGGTGCGCAGGGCTTTTAAGATCTACCCCAAAGTGTTTAAAAAAAATAATCCTACATTTGAAAAGATCCATGGTTCCCTTGTTCCTTCAATCCCTCAGCCCAGTATTTGAAAGTTATCTGAAAGTTATCTGCCTGTAACACTAATAGTTATTTGATTTTATTTAAAAAAAAAAAAAAAAAAAAAGAGGTTAAAACTGCAGAGAAAGAGAATAAATTCCTATCCAGGTAAGTTTAAATCATTAAAATTCCAGTTGTCTTTGAAAGGATTACACTAAAGAGAATCTTACAATAGCTAATGATTTTGCTGATAATACTGACAATTATAGGATTACTAAATATTTCAAAAGATCTCGAAATAGTAGGCTGGAATACTATAAAGCAAACATTTATTTATTTATTTATTTATTTGGGGTTTTTATATACCGGCATTCATGAGACAATCACATCATGGTTTACATTTAAACAGGAGTGCAATATATACAACAAGAACTGGAACTATTGTGCAGAAGAGAGCAGTTACAAATAACAAGGACTGATGAACTGGGAGAAGAGGGGAAAATAGACAAGATTAGTAAAGGCTAAAATAATATACAAGGAGATTTAAACAGAGAAACAGCAGGAAAAAAGAGTTCAAGGTAGAGGTACATAATGCATCCACATTCTGGCAAGGGTTGACAGACTAGACTTTATAGGAAAAAAATATCTTGAGCTTTCATCACAAAAAGTGGAAGAAACAACATGGAAGAAAGCAAATCTCCATAAATAGGAGAAGTGTATTGTTTGTGGTGGTGAGCTATAGTGAGATGAGATACGGCTCCAAAATTCATGTAAACACCAGTGAAGAGCAGGCATGCAGCATTCAAAAGACTGAAATTCAGGAGTTCCAGTTCCCAAACGTCCAGGTGTTTAATCAATGTGCCAAGGAAGCATCCTTCCAACACTTGTTGGGAGCACAAGGCTGTTCTGTTTCATACCATAACAGGAAAGGACTGAGGCATCATTGCCTTCATCAGACAACGGAAAATCAGCAACATCATGGACAACAAGAGAGCGAATAAAATAACTTTAAAACAAGTATGGACGTCTAATCACAGAATAATTACAATCCACCCCAAAGAAAGACACATTTTACAGAGGAAAGGCAGAACCTCTGTTAGGATAATTTTTTCTTTTTTTTGTGTGTTTAAACTGTTTTTATTGGCAACCATAAAAAAGACAATAGAAGACTTAGTACATTAGACATATCGAAGTACTTAAGTAACTTGAGAAGTAGAAAACAGTCTGTAAGTAATGTCAATGCAGATGAAAATACAACTGGTTCCATATTATTCTCCATCGGTAAGGCACCCTTCCCTCCCATTTCCCTTCCCCCCCTGACCATTGTGCATCGTGATGTATAATGCGTGCTACTGAATATGAGACAAAAAAGCCAAATTAGGAAAGAAAGAATAAAGGGAATAAAAAAAAGAAAGAAAAAAGAACACAGGGCAATATAGCTGAGGGGAAATTGAGGATCGGTCCATCGCATGGCAGATTGAAGAGTTATAGTAAACCGGTCACTCGATCAATACCAAGCATAAAGTCTCTGGTCCTAAAGAGGGATTGATCTCCTGATTACTCCAGCCAGGCAAAGGTTATGTCTCAGAGTCTCCTTGACTTGCGAGCTAGCGACAATAAGGCTCCCATGTCTTCTGAAAGAGAGGAACACGATCTTGATGTATTGCCGTAAGTTTATTCAGCTGATAATAAGAGTTCAAGCGATGTAAAATGTTTCTTTCTTCCAGTGAAGCGCAATCTCTGCTTGTGTTGCAATAAAGACTTGTAAGACCAGTTTCTGAGTGGAGTGGTTAAGTTCTGGTAACGGTAATCCCAGTAATGCATGCCATGGTTCAACATTGAGGTCTGTGTGGAGAACCTGGGCTACCCACGCAAACACTTCCTGCCAGCACTTAATGATCTTAGGACATTGCCACCATATATGAAAATAAGTGCCCTCATTCGTACATCCTCTCCAACAAGTGTCAAGTTGTCGGGAGCAAATTTATGAAGAGCGACGGGTGTATAATGCCACCGATAAATCATTTTGTAGCAGTTTTCCTGAAGGCCTGTTGAAATCGAGCATTTATGGGCGGCTGTATAAATCTGTTCCCAGTCTTTGTCTTCCAGGGATGTGCTGAAGTCCATTTCCCACATTGTCCTTTGTCTCACCAGGTCCAGTCTTCAACCATTTATGAGAGCGTAAATTTTTGATATCACTCCTCGTATGGAAGAGGCATTTTTGCAGAGTGTTTCAAAGATAGTACCCCTGGTTCTGATTGTGCCCTCCCTCACCCCCTTATTCAGAAAGTGATACACCTTGGCATACAGAAGGAAATCAATGTTATCCATAGCATAAACCTTGCATAATTGTTCTTTAGTTACAATAGCATCCTATTGATAAACATGCCCCAATTTACAGATGCCAGCCTTTATCCACTGTTGATGAGCCCTAGAGCAATCCCGTAGTGGCACTATTAGGTTGGAAAATATGTGTGTCATCATAAAGTATTGCTCCTTACCCACCAACAGGGGCTGCCAAATACGCCCCACTCTCAGGGTGGTCCTCAAAGCGAAAGTTTCATATGGGGTCTCCCCCCCGAGATGACTGGGGTTGCCAAGGGATTGCAGCTATGGGAAATAGGCCTAGATGAGCTTGTTCCAACTTAACCCATTGTGGGATGTCCCGGGTGCTATGTAACGCTATCAAGGCTCTCAACTGTGCAGCGCCATAATACCATGTAAGATTTGGTACTTGTAATCCCCCCGAATCTTAGGCAGGAATAGAGTAGCTCTAGCAATCCTAGGGGGACGGCGCCTCCAAATGAAATGACCCAACATCTGTTGCCATTTTTTAAGTAATTTAGAGGGAAGGAATATAGCTATTGTGGTAAAGAAGTATAAGAAACGTGGAAGAATGTTCATTTTAATGATAGCCAATTGTCCCAACCATGAATGGGTATGTTCTAGCCATTTATTCAGATTCTCCTGTATGCTATCAATAAGAGGCCTGTAGTTTAAGTCATACAATAAGTCAGTATGTGGTCCCAGCTTTATCCCTAAATATTTAAGGGAGGAGGAGGCCTACTTAAAAGGAAATACTTTTTGCATATCTGTGACTTCATGAGGTGGCAAGGTAAGATTAAGTATTTCTGATTTATCAAAATTTATTTTCATGCCTGAGAGCGCCGTGAATCTACCTAGCTCGTCCATAACTCCCTGAAGAGATCGACCAGGATCTGTGAGAGTAAACAGAACATAGTCAGCAAAAAGGGAGATTTTAAACTGATCGCGTCCTTTGGTCACCCCTCGGATGGTTTCTGTGTGCCTAATTCTATGTGCGAAAGGTTCCAAGAATATAGCAAACAGGAGAGGGGACAATGGGCAGCCCTGTCTAGTTCCCCTTTGTATCACAAACGGTGGGCCATAGCTACCATTAACTTTGACCCTAGCGGCTGGGTAGTCATACATTTTGCGAACCCAGGAAATAAAAGAATCTCCAAACCCCATTTTATGTAGCACCTGAAAGAGAAACTCCCAATGAACTAGATCTAATGCCTTTTCAGCATCCAAGGCGAGAAGTACTGCCGGCATGCCTTCATGGTGTACAAGGTCAATGATATCTACAATTCGTCGGACATTGTCTGTGGCTAATCGCCCCGGGACGAATCCCACTTGGTCATTATGTATTATCTCTGGGAGGACCCCATTCAAGCGGGCAGCTAAAACCCTAGCCAGTAGCTTCAGGTCCAAGTTAATTAGCGATATTGGCCTATAAGAGCTACATTTAGTCGGGTCACGACCTGGCTTGGTTAGCACTGATATCCCCGCTGTGTTAGCATCAGGGGTGAAGCTAGAGCCCGCCAGTAGAGAATTAAAAGCTTGGGTTAGGGGTCCAGCCAGTGTTTGGGCAAACTTTCGATAATAAATCCCCGTATAGCCATCCATCTCTGGCGCCTTTCCCGGTTTTAATTTTTTAATCGCCGCCAGAACTTCTTGCTGAGTTATGGGCTTATCTAAGAACCCTTGTTGTAAAGGGGATATCTGAGGCAGATTAATGCCCTCTAGGTAGTCCCGTATGGTTTCAATTGGTATGGCAGTGTCCTGGGCATACAATTGTGAGTAAAAATCTGTAAAAGACTGACGAATCTCTTCTGATGAAGTGACCAACTGACCATTAATATCACTAATCTTGGCTACTACAGTTTGTGCTTGAGCGACTCTTAATTGTCTAGCTAGATATTTGCCCGCCTTATTACCACCTTCGAAATGCTGCTGTTTCAAGATGGTAAGATAATGGCTAATAGCAGCGTCCTCCAAGGACCATAATTGATCACGCACTGCTAAAGTTTTCTGGTACAGCTTCACTGATTTGGAACTACTGTGTCGCTGTGTTAAATTAGCAAGGTCCAGGAGTAATTTCGTTCTATGAGCGGCCCTTTCCTTGTTGCAGTGTGCCGCCCTGGAGATACAAGTGCCCCGTATAACAGCTTTGGAGCATTCCCAAACTGTTAATGGTGACATACCCTCTGTCTGGTTTTCGCTAAAGAAATCCCTGAGTTGTTTGTCGATGATTGTGACAAAAGAGGGGTCTTTAAGAAGGCTATCATTAAGCTGCCACGTACGGTATCCTATACCAGAATCTCCCAGGCCGCAGAGCACCCACACTGGGGCATGGTCAGACCAGGTAATATTATCTATATCGGCCTTCTGAACCCTGGGTTGCATGGTAGATGAAATGAAAACATAATCAATACGCGTGTATGTAGTGTGTGGGAACGAGTAAAATGTATAAGATCGAGAGTGTTCATGTCTCGCTCTCCAGATGTCTATCAGGCACCATTTGTCCATGATTCTACGCCAAGCATTTCGGGCAGCTGAGTGTGACTTCTTATCCGAACTGGAGTCCTTGTAAGGATCCATGACAAAATTAAAATCACCACCCACTATCAACTCCCCCTCCGCATGGTTCTGCAAAAGGATATGCAGTTGTTTTATGAATGGCATCTGATTGCTATTTGGGAAGTATACATTTAGTAAAGTACTAATTCTTTTGTCTTGTTTAATTTTGATTAGTATGTATCTACCATTGGGGTCGCTTACTACAGAAATCAGCTCGTGGATGAATGAGGAAGAGAGCATTATGCCAACCCCGGCATACTTATTTACTTTTGTACTGGCTGCCCAGTGAGTGCCAGGGTACTGAGAAAAATGTAATAAGCGCTCAGGTTGCTTGCGAACATGTGTTTCTTGGACAAAGACTATCCCTGCAGCCTGATGCTGGAGTTCCCTCTTAAATAAGAGATGCTTCCGAGGGGTGTTTAGTCCCTTAACATTTAGGGAAAGCAATTTGGTCGCCATATATATTCAGCTGTTTGGTCCATCCGACCAACCCCCTCCCAGTGCGTGGTTTGTCAGGGAATCCAGAAACCCCTGCAGTACATATCCCCTTTGGTTTAAGAGTGTGCTTAATTTCCCAATTGCCTCGATAATGAAGATACCTATTTGGTCGGTCTTATACCCCTGAAATCCTACCTTATTCCAAGTCTCGCTGTGGGATAACTTTCTCCGGAGAGCCCGTGGCTTTCCAATCAGAGGCAAACGCATCGTAACTCAACTCCCCTCCCCCCACGGACCCATTAGGCAATCCAGTAACATTTAAAATAAATAATATCCCCTTTTGTAATAAACACATTAATATTGAGGTTGTATAATAACCGTTGAACATGAATAAACAAATTAATTTGAACAACCCTTCACAGAGTTTAACCTGTCGTGCTGATCAACATCCCCTGGAGCTTAAACGTTTTTTCCTTTCTTGAAAGAGAAAACTGCTCCCAGAGTAACAAGGAAGATGGAGTGACAGCCTGTCCTTCAGCCTTGATCACGGTCTTGTGGCCTGCTCTCTTCATGTTGTCGCCGAAGTCTTTTGCCTCCTTTTCCGGCTCTCTGCCATCTCGGTGCCTGGCCTCTGGGTGCTACAGAAGCGGCCGTTTTGGTGCTGGAAAAGGAAACCGGGATTTGGGCTTTGATAAAGGCTTCTTCCGCCTCTGCAATGGAGGTAATCCGGTGCGAGACCCCCTGGTATTGAAACAATAGGCCAAAGGGATATGTCCATTTATACCGGATGTCTCTTTCTCTCAAAGCAGTAGTCACCTCCCTTAACTCATATCTTTTTTTCAGCGTGGTGGGCGCTATGTCCTGAAAAATGGAGATAAAAAGGTTCTGCCAGGTAATGATTTTCATCTGGCAGGAAATGGCAAAAATGCGTTCCTTCACAGGAAAGCTAGTGAGGCACAAAACTATGTCCCTAGGCAATTGATCCCTGCAGGGCCCCAGGGCTCGGTGGGCACGCTCAAGACTCACTTCAGGAGTGGCCTCCGCACCTTCAGCGGGGTCTTCCCTTCCATTTTGCAAAAGAAAAGTACAAATTTGAGCTGCTACCTGTTTAGCATCAGCAAAGTCTGGAGTTTCAGGGACTCCTCTAATCCGTAAATTATTCCTTCTACTTCTGTTTTCCAAATTCTCAATTTTTTCTTGAAGAGCTTTTAAGTCGTTGGTTGCTGCATCTTGTCGAGTCACCAGTGTATTAATCGCGTCTCCGTGTCCGTCAATTCGGTTTTCTGCATCGTCCACGCGGTTGCCCATGGCTGCCATGTCTTCTCTTAGTTCCGCCACTGACGCCATGATGTCCGCTTTGTATTGTTTTAAGTCACCCCGTAACTCCATAAACCATCGGTGGGCCTCCTCCCACGTGAGTAATAAAGCAGTGTTCGTTGTCTCTGAGTTCTCTGGCGCAGTTGCATGCTCCCCCGGTTCATCTGTTTCAGCTTGTTCCAGGCCCCTGCCTTCGGTGCCATCTTGTCCACCCTCCGGTGATGCTTTCCCATAGGAGAACTGTCGAAGATCGGTAGTTTTCCTTTTGGTGGTCATGTCAAGAATCAAGGCTGAGTATCCTGAGTTCTTAGGAGCAGTTTCGCTAAAGGATCGGGTGTTGATCAGCTATATTTGGGGGTTTTGAAGCCCATGGGGAGAGGAGCCGAGCTGCTGCACGTCCACTCATATTGGTTGCAAACCACGCCCCCAGGATAATTTTTTCTTTTAAAAAGAAAAATCTGACTTCCGGTTATGCGCCGCTACTGAGAAGTCGCATGTAGGAGAGCTCTGCTTAGAATTCCCTAACAACTTCTGCTGTTTTCTGACTGAGAAGTTATTCACTCCAAGATCAGTTATGCTACAGTCTTGGTTTGTCAGTGAAATCTGCTAGATAGGCAAAAGATAAATCGAAGACCTCAGAAGGTAATATGGCAGCTGAGCTACAGAAAACCATTACTGACCTAAAAGAAGATCCAGTCCAAGATATTTCTAAGCTGGTCTCTGCAAATCTTGAAGATTGTTTATCCAAATTACAGTCATCCTTGGATGAAATTAAAGAAAATATGGAGAAATATACTGAATCTCTTGCAGATCTTGAAAATCGGGTGTCCGCACAGGAAATCACAATGGATCAGCTTGTATTGCAGATGGCCAAAATGAAAAAAGATAATGCAATTTTACATGAATGGTTGGAAGATCAGGAAAATTGAGCTAGATGTAACAATCTAAGGATTATCGATTTGCCAGAATGTGTCAAAGAGGAAGAGCTTATGCAGCTTGTACAAGTCTGGCTTCCTGAAGCGTTGGGACTTTCAATGGTAACTGAGCCAATGATAGTGGAATAAATTCATAGAATTGGCCCTATGAGAGAACATATGCAACACCCTAGACCAGTCATCATATGCATACTTAATTTTTCAGACAAAGTCAAGATAATGCAAGTTTTTAAAAAACGAAAAGGAGTTTTGGAATACAAAGGTCTGAAACTGATTCTTTTTAATGACTTTTCTCAAAAAGTATCAGAGGCTCACCAGCAAATGTTGCCTAGGTGTTCGGATTTACATTGGCGAAGTCTTTGGCTCTCATTTATCTTCCTGGCTACTATTAAAGTTTTTAAAGGCAATGAAATTGTAATTTTGAAAACAAAAGATCCATACCTGATACTATATTCTTGTTCATTATATTCATAACTACCTAAACTGGAAAGTTTGATCTATGTCGCACTTTCAATGATATGATCATCATGGCTATGCCAAAGATGGAGAGTATGCCTGCTTTTATGTTTTATCTTTCCTTTGTTTTGTTTCCTTCGCCAAGAGGTTTTCAGTGAATTTGTTGCTGAAATACATACTTGAAGTTTATGGTTTTTTCATGGTGCCTAAAGAGGTTTCATTTGGTACAAATGGCTAACTCTGAGATTGAACAAATGAATTTAAGACATGGAAGGATTGCTTGTTAAACCAAAGAATAGCTGTTTACAGTTTTTTTTTCCTCAAGGCGATGATTGTATTGTCTTTTATGTAAAACTTTTGACATTGTTGCCAAATTGTTAGAATTAAGATGATTATTTCCTTTATTATTTTTATTAACACACACAATAGTGTGGTTTGTTACCGAATCTTAGAAATTTGCCTTTCTTCTTTTTTTGAAAACACTTCAACATTGATCTTTTAAATTAATAGGGGACAATTTTGTATTTGTCCTCACCAGGTGCATCTTCCCAATAAGAAGAGGAATCAGTGGAAGAAGATGCAGATGCTTGGAACGTATTTGGGTTTATTATGGTTTTTGTATCGGCTGTATTATCTTTGTCTTTATTGGATGTGTGGAATGAAAGATGTGTGTGTGTGTGTGTGTACACTCAGTGGCTGTTGATGCTTCTGTTCGGTTAAGTTTTCGTCTATGCCTTTATTGGGTTTCTTGGTACTGTATTAAAGGAGCTTCATATTTTCAAGATGTCTTAAGGGAGTGTTTATGCTGGGGAACACTCTCTTTCCTTGAAGATTACATTTTTTGTTTTCAAGTGGTAGAGAGCCCTGCTCTTGGCTACAATCGCTTCATTATTATTTATGGATTCTCTAAAGATTAGCTCCTTGAATGTTGATGGAGTTCATTCCCCAATAATATGGAAAAAGATTTTAACCTTTTTTAAACAATCTGTCTCCCATATTGTATTTTTACAAGAAACACTGTTAACTTTGAAAGAACACTGTGGGGCGAATTTTCATTACGCGTGTTAACCCCGAAAACCTGCTCCTGTGCGCGCCGAGCCTATTTTGCATAGGCTCGGTGACACGCGCAAGCCCTGGGACGTGCGTATGTCCCGGGGCTTTGAAAAAGGGGCGGGGCGGAGGCGGGGAGTTCCAGGGGCAGAGTGGAGCCGGAGCCTCCAGGCACAGTGGCCATTTGCTGCTGTGCCCGGGATCGCGGGCCAGCCGTTGGCCAGCGCGCACAATCTACGCCTGCTCAGGGGCAGGCGCAACTTATAGGACAAAGGGGGGGAAAGGTGGGGGGGCGGAAGGAAAGTTCCCTCGGAGTGGCCTTGGAGGGAACGGAGGAAGGCTGTGCAGCTCTGCGCGCGCAGGTTGCACAATTGTGCAACCCCTTGCATGCGCCGACCCTGGATTTTATAACATGCGCGCAGCTGCTCACGCATGTTATAAAATCGGGTGTAGAATTTAAAATCTGGCCCAATGAATTTAAAGGAGATTGGGTGGGTCAATGTATCTCTGCTTCTTTCTCAGCTGGCCAAAGAGGGGTATTGATTCTCATTCATAAAAATCTTTCTTTTCAAATTGAGAAAGTGGCTTCAGATGTTAATGGTTGGTATGTTATTGCTGCTAGTTCTTTTTATAACAAGAAATATCTTCTGGGAAGTATCCATGCTCCAATCAAACGAATGGGAACTATAATCAAATTATAATTATAGCCTAAATGAAGGTGTCAGTAAGCCTGACGTTATGTTTCTTACCGAAACCAACCGGTCTTCTCGATCATTCACCTTCACAATTTTTTAATGCACTATTGAATTTTTTTTAGAATTTTTCAAAAATTATATTTTTATAAAACTTAAGATATAGACCATAGACCAGAGCAGTGGTTGTCAACCTTTTTCCCATCGTGACATACCTGACAGGCCACGCTCACATGTGTGACACACTGCTCATTACAATTCACAGCGGAAATAAAAAGTAAAGGTCCGGTAATTATTTTTATTGTTTAAAATGACACAAGGAAAAGATACATATTCTGTCTGAACAGAAATTTCATAAATAGTAAACATCCCACACCAAAACAGCACCAATTTCCAGCACTTAAACAGTAACCACCTTACCTAAGAAAAGGCAACACTGAAATATTACATCAGGCCTTAAGTCACCAAGACATCTCCTATTAGGAAAATGGACCAAGTCAGGCTGCTATAGAGTCCTACACAGAAACTACACGCCAGCAGAAAACCTCACCTAAATCACATGTGCTGACCCTCACCTAACAAAGAATAAAGAGACCAAAACACATAACTAGAAGCATGCAAAAAAACTAAATTGGAAACTGCAACAAGCCAGAGTCTCTGTATGCAGTGCAACAAAGGAAAAAAAGAAACATCACCCATCCTTATAAAACAAATTAAGAAATATAAAATCAGTAGCAGTAAAACCATACTAACAAAAAGAACAGATTATTTCGAAACAGCTGATGAGTGGAATATCCAATAATTAAAAACTCATATATAAAATTTCTAGATACCAATAAAATATTTCAAAATAGCAGACACAAAGACCAAGTAATGAAAAATAAGGATACAAAATTTTTTTTGCTCTGCATACCTGGAAACGTTTGATATCCAGGTGTCCTGAGATTGTTTTGAATTAGCTGGAGGAGGGGTGGTTTGCTTGGAACTTTCTCCTCTCTCTGTCACATACCAGCGCTCTCTCTCACACTGGCTCTCAATTACACATCTATACACACATGCTCTCAGACACTCACATATACACATGCTTTTTCTCTCACTTATATAGGCTCTTAATTACACATTTAAACACATGCTGTCTATCTTTTCACGCTTACACACACAGGCTTTCAATCACAAACATACATGCTGTCTTTTTCTTACACACAGACTCTCAATCACATGCTTACAAACATGCTCTCTCTCTCTCTCTCTCTCATTTATACACAGGCTCTCAATCTCATACTCACATGCTCCCTCACCTAAACCAGCTCTCAATCACACACAGACACACATGCTGTCTTTCTCTTACTTTCACACAGGCTCTCAATCACATACTCACATGCTCCCTCACCTAAACCAGCTCTCAATCACACACAGACACACATGCTCTCTCAATATAGGCTCGGCGCGCTCAGGGCCGGATTTTTAAAGGGTTACGCGCATAAGGTACGTGCGTAACCCTTTTATTTATTTATTTATTTATTTACAAACTTTTCTATACCGTTGCTAAGTTAAATACCGTCGCAATGGTTTACATGTAGGCACATATTTAATGTAGGTAAAAGTGTACAATAGTACATTCTAACAGGTGCCGTCAAAGGTTCAGTTACAATATATCATTAGACATAGTCATTTAGCGAAGTAGTTCATGACCAGCGTAAGTCCCAGGGCTTTCTTGGGGTGGGCGTGTCGGGGGGTGTGACGCGGTCGGCGCGTCACCTGGAGGCGGTGCCACGGGCGTGGTTTCAGCCTGGGGACATTCCGGGGGCGTGGCCGCGGCCTACGGACCAGCCCCTGGACCGGAACATGGCGCGCGGCAGCCGGCCCGGCGCGCGCAAAGTTACGCCTGCTTTGAGCAGGCGTAACTTGTGTGACAAAGGTAGGGGGGGTTTAGATAGGGCCGGGGGGGGGGGGGGTTAGGTAGGGGAAGGGAGGGGAAGGTGGGGAGAGGGAATGGGCAGTGCGCGCAGGGCTCGGTGCGCGCAAGTTGCACAAATGTGCACCCCTTTGTGCGTGCCAACCCCGGATTTTATAAGATACACGCGGCTACGCGCGTATCTTATAAAATCCGGCGTACTTTGTTTTAAAATGTACCCCACAGGCTCTTGATCATATATACATATGATCTCCCTCACACACAAAGGATCTCAATCATACACACATACTCTTTCACACAAACAGGTTTTCAATCAGAAACTTACACATACAGGTTCCCAATCGTAAACTTACATTCATGCTCTCTCTCTCACAGGCAGGCTCTCAATCACAGACATACTCTCATTCACATATATGCTGTCTCAAACACACACAGGATCTCAAACACACATGCTTGCTTGATCATTCACTCTCTCTTCCTCCCCCCCGGAACTAGCGGCAGCAGCAGCCTCCTCCCAACCCTAACCTCCTTCATTTTCAGCCCTCGCTGAGGAGGAGTCCCATCGGCTGCGGGGGTTGACGCTCTTCTTCATTTTCCTCCGAGCCGTGCTGCACATTTTTCAGACCGTGCCTCTCTTCTGTTCTTCGGGCCAATTCTGACCACACTAGCATGGTCTCTTCTTCCCGCACACGTACCCGATGCTCCCCACTTCCTCTTCCAGGGCGGCGGGAAAAAGAGACCATGCCGATGCCGCTGACTCCAGCTGTCCTTATTTATTTATTTATTTATTTATTTATTTATTTATTTAACATCTCTTTTATACCGATATCCGTTCGCACATCGCATCGGTTTACAATAAACAAAAACTTTTGGGCGGGGCCCTTACATGTAACAGATAACTTAGTGAACTAGGAAAAAGGAAAAATACAATTAACTTTTGGGAGGAGCCCTTACATATAACAAACATCAATGGGTAGATGCAATGCAATAGAACTGTAACTATAACTATATACATGAGAGTGCACGGTATAAAATCAGCGGACATAATGCTGTCCTGCCACGTTCCGCCCGGGCTGACAGCATTTTAAGCCCGGGCGGAGGAGGACCGGGGAGCAGCTGGGTCAGCGGGGGACCGGGAAGTGTGTCGACACACCTGCGTGTTCTTGGCAACACATTGGTGTGTCGCGACACACTGGTTGAGAACCACTGGTCCAGAGAATATATTCCAAAATCAAACTTTGAAAAGCATTGAATAGCTTTTATTATAAAAATATAATTTATTGAAAAAATATAATTTTATTATAAAAATACAATTTTTGAAAAATTCTAAAAAAATTCAATAATGCATTAAAAAATTGTGAAGATAAATGATCAAGAAGACCAGTTGGTTTCGGTAAGAAACTTAACATCAGGCTTGCTGACACCTTCATTTAGGCTATAATTATAATTTGATTATAGTTCCCATTCGTTTGATTGGTTATCTCCCCACTTGGGTAACTATTTGACCCCATTGATATTGATTTTGTGTGGCAAGTATCTATGCTCCTAATATATATAGTCATGCCTTTTTTTCTGATTTAGTAACAATAGCCAGTCAATTTCCAGAACGCGCTTTGATTTATCAATGCTGTTTTAGATCCCAAAGAAGACGCTAAAAGGTAGTTTTTAAAAATGCCACGTTTGCGCCCATTAACATGCACATCTCGCCACATACAAAAGTATGTGCTATTTTATAACCTATGCGTATAGGTTATAAAATACTCTCCACGCATGCATGTCTGCAGCTGTACACAAATACATACGCGTACCACTTTGCTACTGCTCCTTGTAAGGCACAGGAGTATGGTGAACATCATGGGAGAGGAGGGGGAGAGATAGAGAGAGACTCTGTAGAGACCAATATGTAACTTTACTATTTATAGCACTGTAAGAGGGAGCACTTTTAACCTGGGGTGAGGTTGGGGGGTGGGGGGTTTACCTATATAATAGGAGGTATGAACAGCAAAGTTGACATCATTGAAGATTTTCTGCTGTTTGAATCGATGAAAGGTACAAGAGGAGTTCACACGTACAATGCACTCTCTCCCTAGCTTCAAACAAGTTAGGTAAAGAGTGCATAGTACAAATCAACTCCTCTTGTACCTAATCCAGTTGTTTCGTTGCCTATTATGCAGATTTTTCAGGATTTTGGTTCCTTTACAGGCTTGTCTATTAATTATAATAAATCAGAGACATTAACTCTGTCCCCATCTACTAGAGAATCTTGGCCAGGAAATTTTCCTTTGCGATGGGTCACTTCCAGTTTTACATATCTGGGCCTTAAATTTTCATCTAATTATCAGGATGTATATCGGCTGAATATAATCCCTGTACTTGAATCATTTCAGGTAACCTTGCAGTCTTGGATGGAGTTCCCATTATTGCAATTTGGTAAAGCTGCTTTGTTTAAAATGGTTCTTTTTCCAGAACTGCTTTACAAATTTCAAATCTTGCCATATTGGCTCCAGAAGGAGGATATACAATGTTTATAGTCCTTAGTGGTGGGTTTCCGATAGCAGAACAAAGCCATACATATTAGCTATCAAACATTACAACAGAAATGTACTTTTGGTGGAATCTGGAATTTGTGGGCTGGGTGCTCTAAGTCCGCTTATCCTTATTTATTTGCTTGCGTCGTTCTCTTTCTTGAAGGCTTGTGTGAAAAGCCAGGTTTTGAGGTGTGTTTTGAAAAGTTTATGATTTCTCTGAAGTCTTAGATCAAGGGGCATTGTGTTCCATAATATGGGACCTGCCAGGGACAGTGCGCGTTGACTAACCTTGCTGTTTTCACAGAAGGAATGGTTAATAGGGCTTTGTTTGCCGATCTTAAATTTCTATGTGGAACGTGTACTCGAAGTGCTGTGTTCAGCCATTCTGCTTTTTCATCATGGATTAGCTTATGTATTGTGCAAAGAGCTTTGAACTTCACTCTTTGTTCTATGGGTAGCCAATATAATTCGGTCAGTGTATCTGTGATGTGATCTTTTCTACTTTTTCCAGTGAGAATTCTAGCTGCGGAGTTTTGTAATATTTGCAGTGGTCTTATCATAGTATAGGGCAGGGGTCAGGAACCTTTTTGGCTGAGAGAGCCATAAATGCCACATATTTTAAAATGTAATTCCATGAGAGCCATACAATATGTTTAAAACTAAATACAAGTAAATGTGTGCATTTTATGTAAGATCACACTTTTAAAGTACAATAAGTCTTTGAAAATATTACACCAGGCCTTAAGACACCAATACATCTCCTATTAGGAAAACGGACCAAGTCAGGCTGCTATAGAGTCCTACACAGAAACTACACGCCAGCAGAAAACCTCACCTGAATCACGTGCTGTCCCTCACCTAACATAGAATAAAGAGACCAAAACGCATAACAAAAAGCATGCAGAAAAAACTGAATTGGAAACTGCAACAAGCCAGAGTCTCTGTATGCAGTGTAACAAAGGAAAAAAGAAACATCACCCATCCTTATAAAACAAATCAAGAAATATAAAATCATCAGCAGTAAAACTGTACTAACAAAGAGAACATATTTCGAAACAGCTGATGAGTGGAATATCCAATAAAAACTCATATAAAACATTTCCAGATACCAACAAAATATTTCAAAATAGCAGACACAAAGACCCAGTAATGAAAAATAATAAGGATACATAAATTTTTTTGCTCTGCATACCTGGGAACATTTGATATCCAGGTGTCCTGAGATTGTTCTGAATTAGCAGGAGGTGGGGTGGTTTGCTTGGAACTTTCTCCTCTCTCAGTCACATACCAGCGCTCTCTCTCACACTGGCTCTCAATGACACACCTATACACACATGCTCTCAGTACTCACATATACACATGTTTTTTCTCTCTCACTTATATAGGCTCTTAATTACACATTTACACACATGCTGTCTATCTTTTCACGCTTACACACACACACAGGCTTTCAATCACATAAATACATGCTGTCTTTTTCTCTCACACACAGACTCTCATTCACATGCTTACAAACATGTCCTCTCTTTCTCTCATTTACACACAGGCTCTCAATCACATACTCACATGCTCCCTCACCTAAATCAGCTCTCAATCACACACAGACACACATGGTCTCTCTCTCTGTCATTTAAACACAGGCTCTCAATCACATACTCACATGCTCCATCACCTAAACCAGCTCTCAATCACACACAGACACACATGATCTCTCTCTTACTTATACACACAGGCTCTTAATCATACATACACATGATTTCTCTCACACACAAAGGATCTCAATCATACACACATACTCTTTCACACAAACAGGTTTTCAATCACAAACTTACACATACAGGTTCCCAATGGTAAACTTACATTCATGCTCTCTCTCTCTCATGGGCAGGCTATCAATCACAGACATACTCTCTTTCACATGTACAGGCTCTCAATCATTCACATACATGCAATCTCTCACTCACTCACTCACACACACACACACACACACAGGCGCCTCCCCCCCGCGGCCCGGAAGAGGAAGTGGAGAGTATCGGGTGCCTGCGTGGCCTCTTCCCCGAAGAAAAGAAGACTGCAGCGCGGCTCGGAGGAAAATGAAGAGCTTCAACCGCGGCCAATGGGACTCCGCCTCCGCGAGGGCTGAAAATGAAGAGGTTAGCGTTGGGAGGAGGCTGCTGCTGCCGCGAGTTCCTGGGGTGGGGGTGGGGGAGAGAGAGAGTGAATGAGCGAGGAAACACACATGCTTGCTCGCTCATTCACTCTCTCTCTCCCCCACCCCCACCCCAGGAACTCGCGGCAGCAGCAGCCTCCTCCCAACGCTAACCTCTTCATTTTCAGCCCTCGCGGAGGCGGAGTCCCATTGGCCGCGGTTGAAGCTCTTCATTTTCCTCCGAGCCGCGCTGCAGTCTTCTTTTCTTCGGGCCGATGCCGAGCGCACTAGCGTGGCCTCTTCTTGCCGCGCACGCACCCGATACTCTCCACTTCCTTTTCCGGGCCGCGGGCGGGGGCCGGAAGAAGAGAGCACGCCGGTGCCGCTGACTCCAGCTGTCCTGCTGCGTTCCGCCCGGGCTGACAGCATTTTAAGCCCGGGCGGAGGAGGACCGGGGAGCAGCTGGGTCAGCGGGAAAGTGTGGCGACACTTGTCTGCGAGCCAGATGCAGTCCTCAAAAGAGCCATATCTGGCTCGCGAGCCATGGGTTCCCGACCCCTGGTATAGGGTAAACCAAGTAGTAAAGCATTACAGTAATCGGTGCTTGCAAATATCAGTGATTGGAGCACTGTGCGAAAGTTTGGTAGCGAGAGTAATGGCTTAAGTTTTCTGAGTATCATGAGTTTAGCATACCCTTCTTTAACCTTTAGTGTTATGTGCTGTTTGAGGTTTAGCTCTGTGTCGATTATTACTCCGAGGTTGCGTATCTTGTTGGCTAATTCAATTTTTTGGTTACTGTTAAGAATTATTGGAGTTTGTGTGATATTCATGCTCTTTCTTTCTAAGTGTATGAATTCAGTTTTATTGATGTTAATTATCAGCTCCATTTGGTTGAGTAGTTGTTTTATAATGTCTAGATACATAATGGCTAAACTTATTGTTTTTTCAATAGTGTCCTCTATTGGTAGGATTAATTGAATGTCATCGGCGTAAACATAGTGTAAGATTCCTAGTCCTGCAAGGAGATGGCATAGTGGAAGTAGATATACGTTAAAAAGAGTAGCTGAGAGTGCTGACCCTTGTGGAACTCTTGTTTTTAGGGTAATTTTTTCAGATAGGAGGGAAGAGGAGGAAGAAAAGTAGGAATAGGAATAGGGACAGGAGTAGAGATAGGGAGGTGGGAGGGGATAAGAGGAGGTGGGAGGGGAGCTAGGCAGATGAGTGTGGTGGGAAGAGGATGGCAGGGTAGGGCTAGACAGTGAGGGGGGGGAGAGTTGGTAGGACAGGTGCAGAAGGAGGGGTGGGGAGGAAGGAAGGGGCGTGGGAAAGAGAACGAGGAAAGTGATACCTCTCTGGAAGTGGAAGTGGCAACCTGATCCTCCGGAAGCCAGGCAGCTGGTCGGTCGCATGATCATTCCTACAAGTTCAGTGTCGAGGATGAGCTGCTCATTGCTGCGGTCTTTGAAAATTACAACCAGCTGTTTGGAAACTGGGCAGGTACCAGCTAAACTGGGACCTATAGTCAACCTGAATATTGGAATTAGCTGGTTAACTTAGCTAGCTAACTCAAGTCCTCCCAGTTATGCCCCTGGACCGTCTCTAATTTATCCAGCTAAATTCTGGCATTTTTACTTATTAGCCGGCTAGAATTTAGACGAATAAGGGCTGAATATAGCTAGGTAAGGCATTTAGATGGATAACTATTACATTATCCATCTAAATGGCTTTTGAGTATGGACCTCTATTTCTTTATTTGATGATAGTGTCTCGTATTAGTACCTTGGGGTAATTGCCCCATACATTATTTTTGGATCTATATTGGAATGCCAAATACTCATTGTTGCCACAGTGTCATTATTGAATCCAGCATGTGACCATTTAGTACAGTACATTCTAATCCAGTAATTTCTCTCTTGTTTTCTAGTTCTGTCACTGGACAACCTAATCCAGGTCTCAATGTTTCTGAATAACACAGTAATCTACTTCCAGTTAGAAGTGAGAACAAAAGGAGAGCATACTTGGCCTACCTACAAAATAAGTAAATCAATAATCATAGAAAGTCAAGCTGCTTATTTAAATGGATGTTTAATTTCCAATGCTTTGTGTACAGACAGCACAGTCTGTGCTTTCTGTGTGTAACAGATGCTCTTGGGTGCCATGGTTACAGTATGTGACTTTTGTTCTTTCTGCTTTTGGTGGACATGGCTCTGCGAAAATGCGGATCATGCTCGGATCTAAGGAGAACAGGGAAGGATTAAGATCAACGGCACTGACCTCCACTGGGCTACTGTGCTATGAGCCTTCCTTTGCAACTACCTGCTTTTATTTATTTATTTTTAAACCTTTTTTAATATCCCCCTCCCAGTTCATTTACCTTTGTCATTCCATTGGCAATTTTTGGTTAGGGCCCAAGTACCAGGGCTCCTTCTCAAACCCTGCAGTCATGGGCCTAAATTCAGCCCTTGATTATTGCCATCGCTCAATACTGAGACACCCCCCCCCCCCCCCCTCCTTTCCTCTTACCCAGTGGCTATGAACAAGACAGGATTGATATCATTATGCCTGTCATTAGGAGCCTTAAAAGTTCTTTAAACTACTGCTAAGAATATTAACAAAGACGAAATGACTACCTAAAGGTTATTGCTTTATTACTTACAGGATCATTCATCAAGCCACTTTAGGGTCTCAGCGTGCGATAAACCAGGATCTAATTCACGATAAATGTGATGTTTATCACACCGCGCATTAGTATGAAAAAATGATAAGTAAGCAAAATCATCTAGAAAATTATGCAAATGAGGGATTTCTACTGGTTTTTGCGGAAAAATAACGCATAACATTGCTGGATTTAATGTCTGAAATAACACCACCTATTTGATTTGCAGTAGCCTGGAAAAAAAAAGTTTTATCACGTGTCCGAGACCATTATTGCAGATAGCGGAAATTGTCACGCACGATATAAAGAGGCTTCGGAGAGACACACCTACACAGTCTTGGTGGGCCAATAGAAACACCTTTTCTTACTTGCCCCATCTTCCTAAAGCTACATTGTTACAGGGAAGTGTACTAGTAGTGAGATACTGGCAGCTTCAGGCTGCTCAACAACAGGCAAGGGAGGTTCAGACACCTCCTAGAGAAGTACCTGCACCAGAGCCAGACCTCCAAGCCCTGCCGGTGGAGCGTGCTGGCCCACATCTGGGCTTGCCAAACAGGAGGACACGCAGGCAGTACAGGGAGCGCATCTTTCATCCCTGCACCACTTTGCTGGGTATGCCTGAGCAATGTCTAGATCATAGTTTATTTTATGATGAAAATAACAGCATCCACATGTGACATCAGAAAAAGTTCACCTCCTAGAACCTGAGGCAAAGCTGTGTTAGAAGCTATTAACCTAACCTGACATATCACAGGGAGCCATTGGGAAATCTTGGTATGTCAGGGCGCAGCAAGAACCTTTTCCTGTCCAGCTCAGGGTGAGTTATAGTGTCCTGCTTTATGTAGGTACATACAAAATATGCTGAGTAGTTTGTTTGTTCTGCTAGCTAGTATCCATTACAGTCCTTATCCTAGATGTGGCCAGCCTTAAAGCACATAGGCTGAGGACTCCAGGGGAAACATGCTATCAGATTAGTCATCTTCTAGGCAGGGGTGTGACCTTTCAGGTCTTTTCCCACTTGGCTGCCATGACTTGTGGCCAACATAGCAGAGTTGCTGTCCTATAGAATGTGTCTCCTGTGGTGTAAGTGCATTATAGACTCTCGGGCGGATTTTAAATGCCCTGCGCGCGTAAATCTGGCCGGATTTACGCGCGCAGGGCCCTCGTGCTGGCACGCCTATTTTGCATAGGCCGCCGGTGCGCGCAGAGCCCCGGGACGCGCGTAAGTCCCGGGGCTTTCTAAAAGGGGCGTGTCAGGGGCGCGTCTAAAATGATGCGGCGTTTCGGGGGCGTGGCTCGGCGTTGCGGGGCGGGGCCGGGGGCATGGCACCAGTCCGAGGGCATGGTCGAGGCCTCCGGACTAGCCCCCGCGTCGGGTGATCGCGCGCCAGCAGCCCGCTGGCGCGCGTAGATTTATGTCTGCTTTTAGCAGGCGTAAATCGTGGAACAAAGGTAAAGGGGGGGTTTAGATAGGGCCGGGGGGGGTGGGTTAGGTAGGGGAAGGGAGGGGAGAAGGAAAGGAGGGGAAGTTGGGGGGAGGGCGAAGGAAAGTTCCCTCGGAGGCCGCTCCGAAATCTGAGCGGCCTCGGAGGGAACAGACAGCGCGTGCTGGGCTCGGCGCGCGCATGTTGCACAAATGTGCACCCCCCTTGCGCGCGCCGACCTCGGATTTTATAAGATACGCGGGGCTACGCGTATCTTATAAAATCCAGCATACTTTTGTTCGCGCCTGCTGCGCGAACAAAAGTACGCGATCGCGCAAATTTAGAAAATCTACCCCTATGTGGATACTGAGACCAAGGCAGGTGTGCTGATAGACAATCATCAGCTCTGTGTATAGCATGAAGGCAAGAGAAGGTGTTGTCAGCTGGTCACCTCATGAGCCAACAAGAGTCTTTCTGAAGCCTGCCACTGTACAAAAAGTATAGTCTAACTGCTCCCTGAGGTATCATGTGGTAGGCATGCTGTCTATATATATATATATATTCTATATATATATTTAGAGTGCCTTATTTCCAACCCAATGCACTTCCAGTATAGCCTTGTTAAATTTACAACGTTATTCCTCTGTCTCCGGCACATTTCTGTTTCCAAGTTCACATAACTTTGTTTTATTGTAACTTTTCTTCCTCTTCAATATTATTGTTACAACCCCCCTGTTCCTTGTGAACTGATATGATATGATGTATCAGCAAGGGCGCGAACCTCGGGGGCGTCCCCCTGGGATGACGTCATCCACTTCCAATATAAAAGGTCTCAGTATTCGCTAACGAAATCGAGTTAGCAAGGGGATTGCTTCGGCTTTACTCCCAAGCTACTCTGCCTCCTCGGACTTACCAGGGGCACCCGCTCCTCGGGAGCCTCGCTCTCTTTTCTTTATTTCAGATTGCAGATAGGAACCGGTATTCGCTCTTCACGGGCCCATGTTCCTGAACACTCTGAAGATTCTCTACTGCCTGGAAGCTATCGCAGATACAGACATTTGTGAGTTACCATCACTCTCTCATTCCCTGGAACCAAGTACTCGCACCTCGAGGGCCTAACCCTTTCCTGCTACTGAGCTTCCTTAAGACCTTATGTGAGTTTTGTCATCCAGTTCTGGCTATGAACACAGCATACCCTGTCTACTCACCATCTATAGTTTCTCTACAGCTCAGCAACCCTGGGATCGCAGTTCCAGTACCTGAGGGACTTCAGCCCTGCCGGGCATATCACCTCACTACTGCCATCTCGGGTGGTTCTACTAACCTGTCTGTCTCCATACCCAAGCCTAGCCGGTGGTCCCTCTCAGGATATCCTCCTGGGGGCGCAGTCATCTGCCATCGGCCCAAGGATCCACCTATCTACATTCCTCTACAGCTGGGTGCCCTCTCCAAGCACTCCGCTGGTAACAGATTGCTATACCTTCCCCATCAGGAGCCTTCAGCAACAGATTCATAACAGATTGCAATTCCCTTGATGGTTGGTTGTTAATGATTAATTGCATCAGTAGCATGGGATCTTCTTAGTGTTTGGGTAATTACCAGGTTCTTGTGGCCTGGTTTGGCCTCTGCTGGAAACAGGATGCTGGGCTTGATTGTCCCTTGGTATGACCCAGCATGGCAATTTCTTATGTTCACTTTAGTAGTCTATCCATGGAGCTTCAATGGTCAGAGGAGGCAGCAGAGTTTGAGAGACCATCAAAAACCATCAAAAACATCCCATAAACATTTGAAATTGGGAAAGCCAAGGAAACCACTAGGATCATTTTTTTTCCCAAAAGATTTATTATGCAGTAAATCAAGGCTATAAATAAACTAAACTAAATTAGTGAGTTGTTATAGCTCCATAATACGGAACTGAGAAATCCCAGGAAAAGAAGAGAGGATCCATGGATAAAGGAATGCAAGAATAAAGACAGACTGGGAAGACTCTGCGATACTGCAACAGGAGTTGACAGATTTGATGGGCCTGGGGATCCTGATCTGTTGCCATTTTTCTGTGTCTATTGTTATGTTAACTACTCCCTCTAGAGGAGCTGAGCATATCAGATTGCTAACTCTTCCTTCCACAGGAGGATATTCATTACAGATTGCTAACTCCTCCCTTCTTGAGGAGTAGAGCATAACAGATTGCTAACTTCTCCTTCCGCAGGAGGCAGTTCCATAACAGATTGCTAACTCCTCCTTCCACAGGAGCCGATTCAAAACAGTGGCACTCTGGCATGCAAGGTCATGTGGATCCCAAACCTTTAAACTTGTGAACCCTTAAGACAAAAATCACACAATGAAAAGATACAACCGGAAAGTGAAATTTCAAATTATGTGATCACTTTATTAAATAACATTTATAGTCACCAGAATCAAAGCAAGTCAACATGTTTGATAATCACATTCTGCAAGGACAAGCTATCAAATAGCTCATGACATTGTAACAGAAATGACCAGCACATTTATTGCAGACATGTACATACATTGTTACAAATGGCAACATGACACATACAGTATTATGATCTTATACTCTTCAAAATCATGATTACTGCAAAGAACCTAGAAAGCAGAAGTGGCAACCCAATAACTACAGTATAGTTCTAATGTTAGAGCTGATGCCAGCATAACTATGTGATGGCAAGAGAAGACCTAGACAATCCATGTTGAAAGAGTGCACTCAAAGGGAACAGCTTTAGAGCCGCAGTAGCAAATTTCAAGTAGCAGGCAGCAGGAACAGGACTAGAGAAGGCAGCATGAAGGCAGGAGCCCCAGGAGATTAGACACCAGCATGGAGGCAGCAGAATGAGATGAGAAGAGACAGCAGCAGGACCGTGACTTGAGACCACATCTAGGAGGCAGGACTACATGCAGAGCATAGAGGAGGTCATTGCAAGTAAGCAGCAGGACAACACAGGCAGACAGTAGACCATCCACATCAGCAAGCCAGCACAGGAATTCTGTAGACAGGATGGGCCCAGCAGTCTTCTTACAACTAATCAGCAAAGGAACTCTGTAGAGAGGACGGACCCAGCAGTTTTCTTCCAGATAGCTGGCATAGGAACTCTGTAGAGAGGACAGGTCCAGCAGTCTTCTTCCATCTAGCCAGCACAGGAACTCTGTAGCGAGGATGGGCCTGGCTTGTTTGGAACTGGCATCTTTGAGTTGGCACCAGGCTGCTTCATAGGTCTTTTCCTCCCTGGGGCATTTTGGTGGCTGAGGGTAGTATCTCCTGTGCTGGCCTACCCCGGCTCCACCCTGAGAGCTGGGAACTGCTTCTTGGAGTTCACTCCTGCGAAGTGGGTGATGGCATGGGTGCTGGCTGTGGCAAATTATGTATGAGTTGCAGGACTGTATGTTACGAGCGCGCGCGGGCGCGGTCGTCGTAAGCGGGTGGTGGTGAGCCCTTGGGCCACGGCAGGACTCAAGGAGGAGCCCCAAGCCCCACCGTGGGAGGTGAGCTGAGCAGGCATGGTGAGCGAGGCAGGCAGGAACAGAAGCAAGGAGTCCGACCCTCAGCCGGACCTGCATGCCCATGGTAGCCAACACGGGGAAGTTGACTAATGAACGGTCCTCCGACTGTTCCCGGCCCTTTCGGACCTGCCGCAGGGAACGGCAATGGGCAGCAGGCCGGACAGAGGCGAGGGCAGACAGAGTCCTTAAACAGAAGACATCAGACGGGGCAGAAGCAGGCTGAAGCAAGACGGAGACATCAGGACAAGGGCTGAAGCGAGACACAGGAAAGATCCAGGCGAGCAGGAACTCCGATGCTGGGATACTCACATCCGAAGCCCCCTCGGCTGGCAGAAGCTCAAGAGCCCGTGGGACGAATCCCTCCTGTTGGCCACTCCAGGGCCCAACAGGACAGAAGGCTCAGGAACCAGACGAGGACGTAGGTCAAGGCAGAGACAGGAAGACATCCGGGCAAGGGCTGAAGCAGACACTGTAGACAAGGCTGGACGGAAACATGGCACTGTCCATCAGGGCGCCCTACACAGCCAGCACAGCTAGACTGGTCACGGACCACCCCGTCCCAGACGCGCCCTACACAGCCCAGGAAGGCTGGTCGCGGACCACGCTGAGGAAAGGAGGGTGCAGGGAAACTCCAGGCGAACAGGAACTCCGATGCTGGGATACTCACATCCGAAGCCCTTACGGCTGGCAGGAACAGGAACAGACATCTAGGCAGAGACACTGGACAGGGATCCATCAAAGCATATGTGATCACGGAAGACCTGGATCAGCAAGGATACAGACAACTGTAGGACCTGATCCGAAGGCCCTTTGCAAGTGAACAGAAAGTCCTTAAATACTGGAGGTAGAAGGCAACTCCCTGGGAGGAGCTTGCCAGGACCGCCCACCGCTGGTCCTATAAGTCAGGTGGAGAGCTGCGGGCCAGCCCCTAGGAGAAGGGCGTCGCCAAACAGGAAGTCCAAACGCTGGCAAGCAAGCCTCAGGCACAGCTAGGCCTCCCAGGCCCTGGAACTGTGTCTGCTAGGCCTCCAGTCCTGTAGTGCTGTCTCTCTTGGGCCTCCAGCCCTGTAGTGCTGTCTCTCTTGGGCCTCCAGCCCTGCTGCTACTCCTGAGCCCTGCTGCTGCTGCTGCTGCCTGCTGGTTCCAGCTACTGCTGCTTCCTGCTTCCAGCCTCCTGCTTGCTTTTTCGGCCACGTGTGTCCTAGTGGCCTCTTGTTTTGTCACCCCTCCTACCTTCCCTTCCTTTGTCCCATGCTAGTAGTCTCCGGCGCCCTCGCAAGGGGGCGCTGGGGTGCAATGGATTCTCCTTCCCTTTCTTTAGTTGTCTGTTTCTCCCTGTTTCTTTAGGGGGCGGGGCGGCCTTTGGCCCTCCCCTCCTTCCCACAATAGATTGCAAGCAAGCCACAGGCACAGCTAGGCCTCTCAGGCCCTGGAGCAAGTCCCGGATGGAACACAGGTGAGGCCCAGGCTTCAGAGCGGCCTCCGGAGGAAGGTAAGAGACCTCCTGTAGCGCAGCAACAGGGGGGATCGCAACACTGTAGTTGTTAAATTGTTTATTGATATAGAGATGGTGGTTAGCCCTTGTGTAAGGGCTGCTGTCTGCTGCTGCACTGACTGGGTGTGGGCGACCTGAGTCCTCTTCAAGTAGACCATCTCTGTCTGTATATGGTGCAGGTGCAGCCCATGCCTCCTCTCAATGTGTTCAAGTGTTTTCTGGATTGTATGATCCAGTGCTGCTGGTGCTGCAGGCACTGGGGTTGGTGCTGGCTGAGGCGCTGTCTGTGGCCCCAATTCTGGCATGTCCGAGCTGGTGGGCTAGCTGGCTGGCTCTCTGGTGCATCCCACTGGTCACATGGCATGCTGGAGGCAGGTGGCAAGGGGTGAGCCAAAGGGATGCAGTAACTAGTGCTGTTCTGGTGACTGCTGCTGCTGCTCCTCCTCTTCCTCACTCAGCTGGGACTGAGCATCCAGTTGAAAGAGTGCGCTGAGACCTGGGGCTACACTGCTGGCCCCTGGGGCTTCACGGCTGGACCAGGGGTTTCCTGGGTGAGAGCTGTGGAAACAAAGAAGACATAAGTATTAAGGGTAAGAACTGCACATATACTGTTTGGCATAAGATGTGACTTTGCATCATTCAATGTGAACATCCTATGCCAAAAAATGTGAACATCTGTAGCAGACTTGACATTTACAGGTAATATGAACTTACTGGCTCCAGTTCGTGTTGTGTTCAGAGCCTCATCTATCCTCGTGAATACATCTGGTCCCAGCCGTTGAATCAGGCGCTCCTCCATTGGCATCAGGACTATTGGGCAAGGGGCTCCTCCTCCCATCTGCCGTACATATTTGTTCAGGCTTGCCACTGTGTGTTTCAACTAAGCCTTGATGTCCCGGTAGCAGTGGGCCACCCGCTCTCCAGTCGTCTTGATTCCACTGTGCCAGGATACAGCCTGAGTGATAGTATACCATATCTGGCCCTTGGATGCCCTGGATGTCTTCACTTTAAAAATTATTCATAATAATTACATCATGAAGGCACAGCTCACGAGAATGATTTTTAAAGAAAAATTATATGTGCTTTAGAATTTTGAAACCTCACGTTGGACAAAAAGAGAATTCCCCCCAAGGTCCCTGAAGCAGGCAGACAACTGCCGAAACACGGCCGATGTTGGGAAGGAGGTCCCGACCTCATAGAAGCGGCAGGAATCCATTGGGATCAACAAAACTGATAAGTACTCATAACAAAGCGGGAACGCTTAGGGGAGGGTCGGGGCATCCGCCAGGGAGAGGACACTAAGCACATGGAAATAAAATAAAATAAAAAATTGCAAAATAATAAAGGATTTGAAGAAAAAACACGGGAGCTATTCAATGAGACAAACACAAAGGGGTTGTCCCAAACATAGCAACCGCAGATCACCACACATCAGGGAGTTCCCTTGATGGTTGGTTGTTAATGATTAATTGCATCAGTAGCATGGGATCTTCTTGGTGTTTGGGTAATTGCCAGGTTCTTGTGGCCTGGTTTGGCCTCTGTTGGAATCAGGATGCTGGGCTTGATGGACCCTTGGTCTGACCCAGCATGGCAATTTCTTAGGTTCACTTTAGTAGTCTATTCATGGAGCTTCAATGGTCAGAGGAGGCAGCAGAGTTTGAGAGACCATCAAAAACATCCCATAAACATTTGAAATTGGGAAAGCCAAGGAAACCACCAGGATCATTTTTTTTTCCAAAAGATTTATTATGCAGTAAATCAAGGCTATAAATAAACTAAACTAAATTAGTGAGTTGTTATAGCTCCATAATACAGAACTGAGAAAACCCAGGAAAAGAAGAGAGGATCCATGGATAAAAGAATGCAAGAATAAAGACAGACTGGGAAGACTCTGCGATACTGCAACAGGAGTTGGCAGATTCGATGGGCCTGGGGATCCTGATCTGTTGCCATTTTTCTGTCTCTCTCTGAAATACAAATTATTAATAAGATGACCAAGCTTAGAGCCCTGATGAGCTTAACATTTACATTCTCCATATTCTAAGTCATTTAAGACTGATTTGCAGACAATCTGATTTCCTTTGATGTCATAGTTTTGGGTCTTGTTTTCTCTCCTCTTAGCCACATTTCCTTCACAGATATGGTGGGTCACAGATCCTTGATTAACGTCTTTTATGAGAATAAAAAGGAAACTGACTATGATAAGACTTACTAATTTTTTCCAATCCCTTTACTAGACATAATCAAGGTTTGAACTTCTATGTCCCCTTAAAGTGCTTTTTGCAATAGTGCCACAAAAAGACTTAACCAGAGAGCCTTTGTTCACCTTTAAGAGGAGTTTTTCTGTATTTCTTTCCTCTGAATTAGTATTGTTTCAATTTTATTTTCAGTTTTCAAGTAATTTCCTCTTCAGGTCAGGTGCCCCTGGCTGGCTTTGTGCTTTCTATATCCTGCATGTCTTATATACACACTATGCCCCACTACAGAATAGGCACAGTACAGGCAATGGCAATGCAAACTCCCCTCATCACACTGCCCAATTATAGAACAGGACCGCAAGGGAAGCAACAGGGAAAGTTTCCCCCTCCCCCTACACTGCCCCACCTTAGAACAGGAGCAGCACAAACAGGGGAATCTTCCCTCATACACACACACACACACACACACAGCCACATCCCAGAACAGGCAGTGGTAATACAGGCTTTCCTCACACACATGATGCCCAACACAAAATAGGTGCAAACGTCCTCTTGTTGCCCTAAAAATCTATCTCAACCCTAAGTTGAGTATAATTCAGTTTCCAAGCCTTTTCAATTCATAGCCTCCCTGATGAGACTGTCAACCAGGGTACCAATTAGTGCCAACCTTTGATGGAGGATGACGGTTATGTAGACACCTGACCACTGGGACACTGGACTGAGACCACCAACTAACTTCACATAGGTCATTAAATGCCTTTTATATAGTAATTACTTTCAGCCACTATCAACCTGAACCAGAAAGGAACCAGTCATCCTACAGGGAACAGGCTCTGTAAATCCACTCAGCCATCAAATCTTCCTGAATCTCAGTAAATCTGGAAATTCTATATACTCCTCCATCCTTTATTAATCCACAATTGATTTATCTGTGAGTGGACATAATAAAGCTAGAAGGTTTCTGACCGCCATGTAAGAGAAAGAATTTTGTTATTACACAGAAAGATAGATTCCAACATTTCTCAATTAAATTAGTCAGTACACGAATAAGGATATAGCTTGGCTGCTTTAAATCCTACTTCCCTTCTTCTATGGCATAAATATATTTTATCAGCACAATAACTTCTCTCAGCATAGTCACACATAGTAAAATGAATATCCTGGTTTGAACTACATAGCAGATGATGGCGGAAAAAGCGCAATTAGTCCCATTCAGTCTGCCCAATTATTGCTGTCTGCATTGCAAAGATAAATCCCAGCTACCAGTCAATGAAGCTATTACAAGATGTTTGTGTTTATTGAATATACCGTTCTTCTATACATAAAGCGGTTTCTAATAAAATAATATCAAACAACATAATGCATTACAAATCCAGTAAAATAAACAAATCCCTAACATATAAAAATACTGAAACACAATACAAATCATAATATAAACTGTATAATAAAATATAAAATCAATATATCACAAAATGAAAAAAAGCATCTGAATATTTATTGATCCCAACCATACTTTATATGTTAACATAAAAGAGAAGAACCAAATATAATTAGGTCTTCCTAAATACTCGCCGAAATAGCCAAATTTTGACAAGTTTTCACAGCTTTTCTAAATTTCACATAATTTGCTTCAATACATGTGATAAAGTATTCCACAACTAAAACAAATGCACCTAGTTCCTTCCAATCTTATTTCACTAGAACAGGGGTGGGCAATTCTGGTCCTTGAGGGCCACAATTGGCCAGGTTTTCAAGATATCCCTAATGAATATGTATACAACATATTTACATACAATTGAGTAAGTTGGCATGCAAATCCATCTCATGCATATTCATTGGGGATATCCTGAAAAGCTGACCGGTTGGTGGCCCTTGAGGTCCAAATCGCCCACCCCTGCACTAGAAATATGAACCCTCAAAAAAAATCTCAATATGTAGAGTTCAATGTTCTCACTGTCTTGTAAGATATTAACTGATCAGCAAGGCTGCCATCTATACCAGCGATTCTCAACTGGTATGCTGCGACATACCAGTGCGTCGCCAAGTACTGGTAGGTGTGTTGCGGCTCCCAGTGTCCTACTGCCCTGGTTGTACTTCCCTCCTCCCTTTTTCCTGCCCCCACAGGCAAATGGGAAGCCTCCTCCCTCTTCCTTCCCCTGCGGGCCAATTGGAAGCCTCCTCCCTTCTTCCTGCCAGTGAGAATAGGAAGAGGGAGGAAGCCTCCGATTGGCTGGAGGGACAGGAAGAAGGGGGCATACAGGTGAGGCGCTTGCATGTAGGATCTCCGGGCCAGGCCTCCCAGTCCTTCCCCCTGGCTCAACATGTTGCTCGGGTGGGTCACTAAAGCGCACTTTTCTTTCTCTCTCTCTCTCTCCATGTGCAGATGGAGAAGGCCTACCAGAAGCAGCCCACCATCTTCCAGAACAAGAAGCGGGTGCTGCTGGGCAAGGGTGGCAAGGAGAAGCTGCCATGTTACTACAAGAACATTGGCTTGGGCATCAAGACCCCCTGTGAGGCCATCGACAGCACCTACATTGATAAGAAATGCCGGTTCACTGGTAACATGTCCATCTGAGGCCATATCCTTTCAGGTGTGGTGCCCAAGATGAAGATACACGAGAACTATTGTCATCCGTAGAGACTACCTGCATTATATCTGCAAGTAAAACCACTTTGACAAGCGCCACATGAACATGTCTGTGCACCTTTCCCCCTGCTTCAGAGATGTCTAAATTGGCAATATTGTCACAGCTGGTGATTGCCGTCCCCTGAGCAAAACAGTTTATTTCAATGTCATGAAGGTGACCAAAGCTGCTGGCACCAAGAAACTGTTCCAGAAGATCTAAAGAGATGCATTTTCCAGCCTAAATAAATGCAACATAATCCTCCCCCCACCAAAAAAAAATCCTATAGCCCACAGTTTCAGGGACACACTGGTCAGAGAGGTGACTGGTGTATGGGAAGAAGAGAGCCTGGTCAGGGAGGTTACTGGTGTATGTGAGACACATAGACTGGTCATGGGGTCGAGTAGAGATATGTGTGTATGTGGGTCGGGTCGGGTAGAGGTATGTGTGTATGTGTATGTGTGTATTTAAAAAGGGCTCCAGGGGCAATCCGGGAAACTACAGACCGGTTAGCCTGACTTCAGTGGCAGGAAAAATAGTGGAAAGTTTCTAAACATCAAAATCACAGAACATATAGAAAGACATGGTTTAATGGAACAAAGTCAGCATGGCTTTACCCAAGGCAAGTCTTGCCTCACAAATCTGCTTCACTTTTTTGAAGGAGTTAATAAACATGTGGATAAAGGTGAACCGGTAGATGTAGTGTACTTGGATTTTCAGAAGGCGTTTGACAAAGTTCCTCATGAGAGGCTTCTAGGAAAAGTAAAAAGTAATGGGATATGTGGCAATGTCTTTTCGTGGATTACTGTTGCGACCGTCGTTGCCCGACGCCTTCACTCCGCCCTCCTTACCTCTTTGGCGACTCCCTCCGTGGTTGATGGAAGTTTGGCTGCTGTGGCGTCATCTTGCAGACCTTCTCCGGCGTCCCCGGACCGGCTAGACGCTGCCTTCCACCATATTCTCCCAAGGTCTAGGGGCGCATGCGTGGCGCGGCCCCGACTCAAGTACCAGCAGTGGCATGAACCTCAGGGGCGTCCCCCTGAGATGACGTCATCATCCTTGGATATTTAAAGGTCTTTCATTTCGTTAACTAATCGAGTTAGCAAAGGATAAGGTTTACCTAGCTGCCTCCAGGTATTGTTGCGGATGGGATTCGTTCTCTGCATACCTTGCTCCTCGGGGGCCTCGTGCTCTCTTTTACTTTTCAGGTCGCAGTCTGGAACCGGTACTCGCTCCTCGAGGGCCCACGTTCCCGGACTTGCTACTGAATATATAACTTCTGCCAGGAAGTCACCGCTGCCTACAACACCAGTGAGTTACCATCTCTCTCTCAGAGCTTTCCCTGGAACCAGGTACTCGCTCAAGGGCCTACTCCATTCCAGCTCCTGGGCTGTTCTAAGAGACGACCGTGTGAGTGTTACCATCAAGGTTCTGTTCCTGAACTCTGCATACTCTGCCTACTCACTATCTCACTTTCTTTACAGCTCAGCCTTCCTGGGATCGCTGTTCCAGTGCCTGAGGGACTACAGCCCAGCCGGGCTCTTCCAGCTCACTACTGCCATCTCTGGTGGTTCACAAAAGCTGTTTAATAAAAGAACTTGTATGTGTCTGTCTCCCAACTCTGAGCCTGACTGGTGGTCCCTCTCGGGATCTTCCCCCGGGGGCGTGGTCATCTGCCACCGGCCCAAGGATCCACCCACAACTATCACAAATAATAACAATTACAAACTAGCTAAAAGACAGGAAACAGAGAGTAGGATTAAATGGACAATTTTCTCAGTGGAAGGGAGTGGGAGCAGTGGAGTGCCTCAGGGATTTGTATTGTGACCCTTACTTTTCAATATTATTTATAAATGATCTGGAAAGAAATACAAGCTTTTCCAGGACCATGAGCATTTTTTTCCCCTCCAGCTAGCAAGAGCTCCTCTCCATCGCAAACCCCATGTTCTATACTACTACCTGACTCTGTATCTAATCTCTTGCTGCAGGACACATGTGACTTTTTCAGTTATACTTTTTATGATTTTGATGCTCAATGAGACCTGTTAGCTAATTTGTTTATGTTTTTCTTTTTTTCTTATGGTCATAAATTTTACAATGTTAATGTTAATTTTGAACTAGTTTACCCTGTTCCAAGTTCCGTAACCTTGTTCTATGTAATGCCTCTTGGCGAAATTTATGTTCTGTTTCAATGTAATCCAATGTGATCTGTATTTCATACAGGAACACCGGTATATAAAAATCTAAAAATAAATAAATAAATAATCAAATTTGCAGATGATACAAAATTGTTCAAAGTAGATAAACCACAAGCAGATTGTGATAAATTGCAGGAAGACCTTGAGAGACTGGAAAATTGGGCATCGAAATGGCAGATGAAATTTAATGTGGATAAGTGCAAGGTAATGCATATAGGGAAAAATAAGCCATGCTATAGTTATACAAGATTAGGTTCCATATTAGGCGCTACCACCCAAGAAAGAGATCTAGGCATCATAGTGGGTAACACATTGAAATCGTCGGTTCAGTGTGCTGCGGCAGTCAAAAAAGCAAACAGAATGTTGGGAATTATTAGAAAGGGAATGGTGAATAAAACGGAAAATGTCATGCTTCTGTATCACTCCATGGTGAGACCGCACCTTGAATACTGTGTACAATTCTGGTCACCGCCTCTCAAAAAAGATATAATTGCGATGGAGAAGGTACAGAGAAGGGTGACCAAAATGACAAGGGGAATAGAACAGCTCCCCTATGAGGAAAGACTAAAGAGGTTAGGACTTTTCAGCTTGGAGAAGAGACGGATGAGGGGGGATATGATAGAAGTGTTTAAAATCATGAGAGGTCTAGAACGGGTAGATATGAATCGTTTATTTACTCTTTCACATAATAGAATTCAATCGAGTCGAATACAAATGTTTGACGCTTATTCATAAACCATCTATGGCAATAATAACGAATGGCTAAATGCAGCTCTTCGCATCCACACACCCTCTCGCAATTTGAGGTCCTTAGGTAAAGCACTTCTCCCAGTTCGATCTCCCAAATCAGCACATCTTAATGCAGTCAGAGAAAGGGCCCTCTTTATAGCTGGTCCAAAACTGTGGAACTCTCTTCCACTAGATATACGTTTAGAGGCGAGTATACAACCTTTTAAGAAACAGCTAAAAACATGGTTGTTCGCACAGGCTTTCAACAATGTAGTATGACTTCTCTTAGCGACAGCTCCTGTGAATCTAGACTATTACAAAGAATGTTTATTTTAAACCCTATTTTATAATTAGTTTGATTTTGAATGAATTTTATGTATTTTATTATTTTGTAAAAATTAAATATAGACGAATTTTAGATGTTTTTACAATTTATAGGGTTATTTGTTTTAATGCTTTTTAGGACACATTAAAGACTGTCCATTGATACAATGTAAACCGACATGAAGTGTACACAATATGTTTCAGTATAAAAAATGCCTAAATAAAATAAATAAAATAGAAAGACTAGGGGGCACTCCATTTATTTATTTATTTTGAACTTTTATATACCGACATTCATGTCAAAATACATATCACATTGGTTTACAATGAAACGGAAATTACATAAAAAAGCATTACATAGAACAGGGGTTACATAGAACTGGGATACAGGAAGATAAATACAGGAGATTAAATACACATGAAGTTAGCATGTGGCACATTTAAAACTAATCGTAGAAAGTTCTTTTTCACTCAACGCACAATTAAACTCTGGAATTTGTTGCCAGAGGATATGGTTAGTGCAGTTAGTATAGCTGTGTTTAAAAAAGTATTGGATAAGTTCTTAGAGGAGAAGTCCATTACCTATTAATTGAGTTGACTTAGAAAATAGCCACTGCTATTACTAGCAACGGTAATATGGAATAAACAGTTTTTAGGTACTTGCCAGGTTCTTATGGCCTGGATTGGCCACTGTTGGAAACAGGATGCTGGGCTTGATGGACCCTTGGTCTGACCCAGTATGGCATGTCATGTTCTTATGTGTGTATGTCTGATTGTGGGCCCTAAGGAGGAGGACCATGAGGACAGAGCTTCAGCAGCCACTGCTGCTTCTGGTGTGTGCTTTTGGCCTGCAAGGGAAAGGAGTAGGAGAGTTGCTGGAAAGGGTAAGTAAAGGTGGCTTTTTAAGTTTATTTTTCCTGATTTACTGCCATTTTAATTATTGGGTATTATGTGATATCTGCTGTTTTGAAACATTTTATTTGGTATTGGCCATTTTTAATCATTTTGATGAGTTTTTAATTGTTGGAAGCTATACTGTTCATCAGCTGTTTTGAAACATTAGTATTGTTTTACAATTATTTCTGTGTCAGGATCTAAAGCAGCTTGGCTTATTCTGTTTTACTAATAGGAGGTGTTTTAGTGTTTAAGGCCTGGTTTAATATTTGTAGTGTTGCCTTTTCATACATAGGGTTGTTACTGTTTGAGTGTGTTGACAAGAAGAAATATCAGGGAATAACTAGAATACAATTAGTATCCAAAAAATAACTACTTATATATACGACTCTTTGCTGTCAAAAACCTTTCTATTTTATGGCTCTGCATATCCGACCGCAGTTCAATAAACTGACCGCAGTTCAATAAACCATCCGCGCATTTCATCCCTTGTGGGAAAATCTGAAGCTGCGTCCCCCGAGGCGACCTCCGTGCCCTCTATTCTCACATCAGCTACTTCTTTTCCAGCAATCCTTAGTCCTTGGGAGGACATTGGAGTTGGCCTTGTCTCAGTCACATTTTCTTCCGCTGGTTTGCTAAAAGCAAACTGCTTTAAATCTGCTGCTTTTCGGCGTGCAGTCATCCCGTCCCCCGGGTACTGGAAGCTGTCTCAAAAGGAAATGGGAGATCTGTTTTGTGCCTAGAAGAATAATTATCTTGAAAGGAATTTAATGAAGAGAGCACGCTGAAGAAAGTTCAGCGGGTCTAGCATCATGGGGGATCATGGGGAGAGGGGCGGCCTCAGACTCTTGCTGGCGCAATTGTGGAAGTAAAGGTACTTACTTTCATATCTGGTGGACCTGTCCGAAAATCCAGACATTTTGGGAAATCCTTTTCACTTGGTTGAGTGCCCGGTTTCATGAGCCTATTCAGGCTTCTGCTATTATGGCCCTACTGCATGTTTACCCAAATGATCTACATAAATCCCAGCAGCACCTCTGTTCTCATGCTATTATTGCCGCCCGTACTTTTGATAGCGACAAAGTGGAAAACAGAACAAATACCGCAGTTGTCGGAGGTCATAGATAAACTTCATACTTACTATAAGTTGGCCTCTCTAACAGCAGCTAAATATGGGAGAATACATTCGTTTACTAAATCTTGGAAACCGTTTTTGGAATATATTTCTCACATGTAATCTCATATTGGCTTCGTGATCAGATGATATTTTGGGAAATGTATGGATATATAACAATTTGGGCGAGAGTGTTTTCTTTTATCTGGTATTTCAATATGTTTTTCTTTTTTTTTTTTTGCATGAAAAACAAATGTTACAACACATGACGAAGTCAGGGTCAAATACATGTGTGTATAAACATACTATATATAAATATAACTATCCCCCACTCCTAGTATCCGTCCCAGAACCATCATATAGAAAAGATACAGTCAATATGTTTTTCTAATGTAACATGTTTGTTTGCTTTTCTTAAGTAATGGGTATGTAAACTTCATGATACGAAAGGGCGATACCATTACCTAGCCTTAATGGTTCTGGATTCTGTAGTAGGGGAGTTGTAGCTCCACTAAACGGGTGAGGGTGGGGGAGGGAAGGGGTTTTTGGGGAAGTAATCTGTATTCTGTTTTCATATTGCTCTTGTAATAGCACTGTCATATCAAAAGTTTAATAATAAAAGTTTTAAATTAAAAAAAAACAAAAAAACCTTTCTATTTGTTATTACAACTGTATTCTACTATTAAAAATATAAACTTTATTAATTACTCAATGAAAATACTATAAGAAGAATATTTAGTGAACGAGGGAAGACCTCAGTATTGGCAAAGGATCCGATTGTCTCAGAAACTTTTTTTTGGCCAATTGTTTCAATCACTGGTCTTTTTTTATACTCCCTTTTTTGTTTTTTTCTTTTTTCTTTAAAATTCCTTATTGGACTGTTATCTTCAATTGATTTCTTTACTTTCACCACAGCAAATAGTCTTCAGCCATTGTATTTTATAGCCCCATTTTAGTTCTAGACGGAAAACCTCTTGCCATTCTGAACTTGACTAGAACAACATTGCTTTATATGTTCTATTACGTGAACTTTATCCCGACATTTTGAATACCAAGGCGGCCGAATAATACACGTGTTTGTGGAAGGCACATACTTGTCAGGAGAAGATATACAACAAAGAACAAGTTGAAAGATAAGTGCCTTGCTATTCAAAATGTTAGATGCTACATTTCTCTTTCCATTTCTTCAGGTTTCTACTGCATGCAGAGTGGCTTTTTTGGGTTTCCATTCCAGTTTCTGTCTCTATATTTATAATTTGTGGTCTTTCTGTACTTGGTGAAGGTCGGTTTTGTGTGTGTGACCGATGTGAGGTATTTTACTAGCATGTAGGCATTTGAATCAGTCTTATTTGTTGTGTTTTCTCAATAGGACATGCATTAGTGGTAAATTTTCATAAGGAGGGGTATTGCTCCTGATAGTAGAGGGAGTTCATTTTGCTTTCACTGAGATGTCACCAAAACCAGAATATCTTTTTTGTATGGTGAGTTGTACGGGTTCTGCTCTGCATCCATTGTTAGGGGTCGAGGGGATTCCTGTGGATGCAGAGTGTATGTTTACATTTAGCCCCGTGATGGTCACATGCTCAGTGTGTCACATATGTGAGAACCATCTGTCAGGTGTGTCCCAGCCGAATAAAGGTTGAGAACTACTGATCTATACAAATGCCTTAAAGGCTAAGCACAAAATCTTAAATTTCAGCCTAGCTAGTACAGGTAGCCATGTAAATACTTAAGCAAAGGAGAGACATGATCATATTTCTTACACCCAAAAAATGACTGTAGCTCTAAAATTTTGAACAGTGGAAGTCTCTTGAAAGCCGACCCAGGCAAAACCTAGCAATGTTTACCTGCCAGCTTGATCCAGACTCTGGACCGGATCGTGCTGCAGTTCAAACTCCAGACTTTATGCATACTTGGCTTGACCTAGAAGCCAGCACTGAAGCTATAACATAGGTAGCTGATCCTGCTGAGATCCTGGTAGGTATGGCTCCAGTGTCTTCTGAGAGGGAGTCAGACTGCCCAAGTGGGGGGCACTCCAGCTAGTGCTGAAGCATGCTGGACCCTTTGCCAGAGGGGGTACTTTAGTCAGTGCTAAATCCATGCCAGATCTTACTCTAGCTCCTAATCCAGATTTCATGTCTGCTCTTGATTCTATGCTGCATCTTACTTCTGATCCTCATCCAGATTCTGTGTCTGCTCAACTTAACCCAAGAGCCAGCACTGAAGCCATGCTGGATTCAGATTCGGACTGCCTGCTCAGTTTGCTGTCTTAGCTAGCGCTGAAGCCATGCCAGATCCAGACTCCCCACCTACCAAGCTGGTTCCAGATTCTGACTCTATGCTGGAGCCCCTGTATGCCCAGCTTGCTGTCTCAGCTAGTGCTGAAACTACATCCTGTGGATGCAGAGTGTATGTTTACATTTAGCCCCGTGATGGTCACATGCCTACTAAAGGGGGTACTACAGCTAGCATGGATGCCAAGTGGACCTTGCCTGTAACTCTAAACCGGACCTTGTTTTTTATTTTGATTCTGTCTCTTGCATTAATGCCTGTGTTTGCCTTGCAGGGGCTCCAATTCCAGCCTGTGTATCTGTGTTTCCTGACTGAGTTACCAGGTTCCTAGACCAAGTCTTGCTTAGTGAAGGTAATAGTTTTGGGTGGCTGACCCTAGTTCCCAGGGGTAATGAAAGGGGAAAAAGGTCCTTGGGTGTTCATAAGGGATCACTGACCAGCAGGAAAGAGGCATTAGAAGAGAGCCAAGAAATCTGCCTGGGAAACAAAGACACTGATGGTTTGCTGGAACACAAAACACAGGAGCTATAATCTTGGAGAAACCCCCCCCCCCCCTGCTTCCCAGCCTCCAGGCTTCCCGGCTACCCAGCCTTCCAGATTACCAGCTTCCTGGCCTCCTATAACACCACAGCCTCAGATTCCACACATCTAACGACATGGGGCGTGAGCCCTCCAGTCACCGGCTACAGGATCATTCACTGGCAGACTGAGGGAGCAACCTGCCCAGGTAACAAAGGAGACCGCCACAGACTTCATGGTGGAGAACAGTGAGTGGTGACTAACAGCGAAGGGTCACAGAGGCGGCAAGATACGTAAATGGAGCTGTCAGTAGGAGAGGAGCTCTGGGGTGGCCACTAAGAATCCGCAACATGTCGAGGGAGTTACGAAGGAGTGCAGCAGCAGCAGAATAACTGAGCAGAGTGGCTGGTAAGGGAAGAACTCCGGGTATAGCCACCAGGACACCTTATTTCAGAGAAGAGGCAATTCAGCAGAAAAATATGATATTCCTTATTTTCTTTCTGATAAAGCTACACCTGTTCTCAGCTCTTCTCCAATTGTGACTGAGTGAGTGATATTATTGGCATTAGGATCCGTATAATGTTTTAGCTCCCCGTATAGCAGGTTTTTTTCCTTCCTGTATTAACAGATAATGTTATACCTGAGGTAGAGGTATTGGATCCCCATATTGAGGACTTGGGGTAAAGAGAGAGATATTATTGCCTAATGCTTTTCCCAGTATCGTTACACTCCGCGGCTGCAGACGGCTGCGACCGCTGCTGCTCACCTCTCTTTTCACTACCTTGGCTCCCATTGGGCGAACTCGCGGCCTCTGCCAGCTACCACCGGCCTTCCGGCCTCCGTTCCCGGGCCTACCTAAGCAGCGTGGACACTGCCAACGGCCATCTTACCCTCGGGGTTCCATAGGCGCGCACGCTCCCCGATCTGCTTTAACCACATCATGGCGGGAACCTCGGGGGCGTCCCCATCAGATGATGTCACTCAACTCTGATATTTAAACACCCCAGCCCAGACAGCTGGCGACTTGGCAACGAGTTCACTTGCTGCATCTACCTACTCTCCTTCAGTGTTTTTCCAGGTTCCTGTTTCCATGGTGTGAGACTATCGGGTACCCGCTCCTCAGGGGTCCTTCCTCGTCTCTTGGCCAACCGCTCCTTGGAGGGCTTTTCACCCAGACTCCTGCCTGCATCGCTTCCCGAGGCTTTCTATGGAAATACTACTTGTCTTCAGACATTGTGAGTACCATGCTGTGGAACCCTGTTGTGATATCTATGTGGGAACCCTCTCTGGTGTACCCCGCTCTGCGGACCATTGCTGTGAGGAGCCACCTCTGGGTCTACCCTGCTCTGCGGACCCGTGCCGTGATATCTCTAGAGGGACCCTCGCTGGTGTACCCTGCTCTGTGGACCACTACTGTGATCTCCCACCGAGGAACCCTCTTGCATACCATCTCTACGGACCCAGTATAATTCAGTGACTGTATCTTCTCCCCGGCACCCCAGCTCCTCGGGTAGTGCCGCAACTATTGCCTGACTCTAGTCATACGAGCTGAATCTGATGTCAGCTCTGCGCTATCGTTCCATAGCCCGCCACCTGGGGTCACCCTCTCTTCCTCCATCTACACCACTGCTGTATATCATCCCGCAGCCGAGCCTCCGCCTCCAGACGGTGAGGCTCCTCAGTGTGGCTCCTCCCCTGAGCGGTACCTCTCACCTCGGCTAAAGGGCCCACATACTTACAAATCCTAACAAGTACGTTTGGTTTTCCTAATTTTATCTCTGTTTTCAATTTTTAAACAATTAAAAAAAAAAAAAATTCCTCTAAGACCTGCCATCCACACAGGAAAATATGATATACGCTGAATATCTCGCAAAGAAAATGGACCAAACAAACATTATCAAATCGGTTCTAGGACAAGGAAAAAACGGTGATCTAATGAACAATGCTATGAAAAAACATAAAATAAAAAAAATTAATTGATTCACCCACTGTCTGGAATGAAAGACAAAAACATCTAAGTATGCTTAATGTTCACATTATTGCTACTTAATGCACAATCAATATAAAAAAAATCTCTATCATCAATGACGTAATTGAAGACTAACAAACAACAATCTTTTGTATTACTGAAACATGGCTAAATGAAAATGACAATGTTCTCATAAACCAAATCTCTAACCCAAAATACAAGCTATTCCACATACCAAGACAAAAAAAGGAAAGGTGGGAGGCTTTTAATAATTTGTAAGAAAGAACTTAAATTAGTATTAAACAAAATCAAAATTCACCCACCCTACGAAGTAGCCATCCTAAAATCAAAACAAATCAACACCGGCTAATATATTGTTCACCTTGCTTGCTTCACAAAGATTGCTCACCGATTATTGAACTTTTCGCCAAAGTGTTTCCCACATCTGAGTCAACAATTGTCTTAGGTGATTTTAATCTACAAGTGGAGAAAACACCAAGATCACCTACTTGTAATATGTTCCTTGACGCAATGGAAGCCTTAGGATGGGCACAACACATCACTAAAGCAACTCACAAACACTTGATCTAATATTTGCAAACCCAAATAACTGCCAAATTAAAACTAAACACAAGATAATACCATGGTCAGATCACCTATTAATAAAAGCAGATCTAACCTTCAAGAATCAAATTAAACAAAAAACTAATATCACCTTTTCATTCAGAAAGAAAATAAAAAATGAAATATTATCAAGTGCACTAGAGAACAAGATTGAGACCTTGATCTAAATGAATGCAATAAAGCCTTTTACTCATGGGAAAGCAAAATTGCTTACCTTGTAATAGGTGTTATCCCAGGACAGCAGGATGTAGTCCTCACATATGGGTGATGTCACTGGACGGAGCCCTATCACAGAAATCTTTCTGTCAAAGTTTCTAGAAACGTTTGACTGGAACTCTGTGGCACTGAGCATGCCCAGCATGCCATAATTCCCTGATCCACAGGGGTCTCCCTTCAGTCTCGTTTGTAGCAATAAGCTTTAGCCAAAAATAAAATAATAAAACATTTTGGACCCAATTCCGCGGGGTGGCGGGTGGGTTTCGAGAGGACTACATCCTGCTGTCCTGGGATAACACCTATTACAAGGTAAACAATTTTGCTTTATCCCAGGACAAGCAGGATGCTAGTCCTCACATATGGGTGATTAGCAAGCTTTGGCTGAACCATTGTGTAGTGGCCCAACAGGGAATACGGTGTGCAACAGGCACAACAATTGGTGAACTGTTGGAAAAACAAATGAGGCAGCCTAAATTCACAGCAGGTTAGATGTAGAAGGAGTTGGGATTATGCTGGAAATAAGTTCTTTAAGACAGATTGTCCGTAGGCTGAATCTTGTCTTCCTTCCTTGTCCAAACAGTAGTGAGCTGCAAAGGTGTGAATAGAACTCCATGTTGCGGCTTTACATATGTCAGCTATTGGCACTGAACGATAGTGCACACAGAAACTGATATTGCCCTTACTGAGTGCGCCTTTACTCATCCTTGGAGAGGAAGGCCTGCTTTTTCATAGCAGAACTTTATACAATCTGCAAGCCAGTTGGAGAGAGTTTGCTTGCCCACTGCTGGAAAATTGGGCATCCAAATGGCAAATGATTAATTTAAACGTGGTTTAAGAGGATTGGTAAGTATAGTTTTCAGAAATTTTTGGACTTATAAAAGTTTGGTGAAAGGTGAAATTAAGGCATATATTCTTTAGAGTTTGTGTGTGTCTGAAGTAATAAGCAAGCCAGAGATAGTTAATTCTAGTGTCTGTCTTTCCCACCCACTCAACACCTGATTTTTAGACACAAGACACTTTCTCATTAAAAATCAATCAGGGTCTTATCTAAAACATAATATTGTACCAGCCCTTATTGAAAGTTTAATTATCCCCTTGTAGGACACTAGCTGATTAATTACTAAGTTCACCTGTAAATTTAAAGTACTCTCATTCCAACTCCCTTAGTATCCTAAACTTAACTAGGAACTCAATAATACTAAGATGAAGGCAGCAGTCCAGCAGCAAGAGGGGGGCTTTCCAGTCTTTTGCATTGAGTGTCACATGTATGATTTTTTACCCGCCGGTGAGAGATTGTATGTGTGCACTCAGTGCAAAGAGCTCCTGGCTCTCAGGGAACAAGTCCAATCTCTGGAGGCTAGAGTAGCAGACTTGGAGGAGCTGAGGGAGACAGAGAGGTACATTGATGAGACCTTCAGGGACAAAGTAGCCAAGTCCCAAATCCATTCTGGCAGCCCCAATGCTGCCTTGGATCAGAAAGGTCTCCCCGTAGGAGAACATCACCCTGGTGTAGCAGGAAGTGATCCTGTAGCAAAGACCTGCTCTCCTGGTGATGAACTGTCCTCTCGCACTGAGGACAAATCTCCCAGGGCTACTGCCCAGAAGGGAAGGGTTATGCCGGCCATCACAGTTGGTGATTCAATTATTAGAAATGTAGATAGCAGGGTGGCTGGTGGACGTGAGGACCGCCTGGTAACTTGCCTGCCTGGTGCAAAGGTGGCAGACCTCACGCTGCACCTAGATAGGATTACAGACAGTGCTGGGGAGGAGCCGGCTGTCGTGGTACATGTGGGCACCAACGACATAGGAAAATGTGAGAGAGAGGTTCTGGAAACCAAATTTAGGATTTTAGGTAGGAAGCTGAAATCCAGAACCTCCAGGGTGGCATTCTCTGAAATGCTTCCTGTTCCACGTGCAGATCCCCAGAGGCAGGCAGAGCTCCAGAGTTTCAATGCGTGGATGAGACGATGGTGCAGGGAAGAGGGATTCAGCTTTGCAAGGAACTGGGGAAACTTTTGGGGAAAGGGGAGACTTTTCCAAAAGGATGGGCTCCACCTTAACCAGAGTGGAACCAAGCTGCTGGCACTAACTTTCAAAAAGGAGATAGAGCAGCTTTTAAACCAGAACAAGGGGGAAAGCCGACAGTCACTCAGCAGTGCATGGTTCGGAGAAATGTATCCTTGAAGGATACTAATGAAACAGGAGAGTTAGGACATCCCAACAGAAAGGTTCCATTAAAAGCAAACATAGTTCATATGCCTATATGTAAAAAATCACCAAAGCTAATGACTTCCGAATTATCCCAAACAACTGAAAAGCAAGTTGTTAAAACAAGCAAAAACCACACTTTATGTCTGTATGCCAATGCCAGAAGTCTAAGAAGTAAGATGGGAGAGTTAGAGTGTATAGCAGCAAATGATGAGATTGACATAATTGGCATCACAGAGACTTGGTGGAAGGAGGATAACCAATGGGACAGTGCTATATCAGGATACAAATTATATTGCAATGATAGGGAGGATCAACTTGGTGGGGATGTGGTACTTTATGTACGGGAGGGTATAGAGTCCAACAGGATAAAGATCATACAAGAGAGTAAATGCTCAGTAGAATCTATATGGGTAGAAATCCCATGTGTGTTGGGTAAGAGTATAGTGATAGGAGTATACTACCGTCCACCTGGACAAAATGGTCAGACAGATGATGAAATGCTAAGAGAAATCAGGGAAGCAAACCAATTTGGCAGTGCAATAATAATGGGAGATTTCAAGTACCCCAATATTGATTGGGTAAATGTAACATCAGGACTTGCTAGAGACATAAAGTTCCTGGATGAATTAAACGAGTGCTTCATGGAGCACAAGAGAGGGAGCTATTTTAGATTTAATTCTTAGTGGAACGCAAGATTTGGTGAAAGAAGTAACGGTGGTGGGGCCACTTGGCAACAGTGATCATAACATGATCAAATTTAAACTAATAACTGGAAGGGGAACAATAAGTAAACCTGCAGCTCTAACACTAAATTTTAAAAAGGGAAACTGATAAAATGAGGAAAATAGTTAGAAAAAAATTGAAAGGTACAGCTGCAAAGGTTAAAAGTGTTCAACAGGCTTGGACATTGTTTAAAAATACAATCCTAGAGGCGCAGTCCATATGTATTCCGCGCATTAAGAAAGGTGGAAGGAAGGCAAAACGATTACCGTCACGGTTAAAAGGTGAGGTGAAAGAGGCTATTTTAGCCAAAAAAACATCCTTTAAAAATTGGAAGAAGGATCCATCTGAAGAAAATAGGATAAAACATAAGCATTGTCAAGGTAAGTGTAAAACATTAATAAGACAGGCGAAGAGAGAATTTGAAATGAAGTTGGCCATACAGGCAAAAACTCATAATAAAAACTTTTTTAAATATATCCAAAGCAAGAAACCTGTGAGGGAGTCAGTTGGACCATTAGATGACAGAGTGGTTAAAGGGGCTCTTAGGGAAGATAAGGCCATTGCAGAAAGACTAAATGAATTATTTGCCTCCGTGTTTACTAATGAGGATGTTGGGGAGATACCAGTTCCAGAGATGGATTTCAGGGGTGATGACTCAGACGAACTGAACGAAATCACTGTGAACCTGGAAGATGTAGTAGGCCAGATTGACAAACTAAAGAGTAGCAAATCACCTGGACCGGATGGTATGCATCCTAGGGTTCTGAAGGAACTCAAAAATGAAATTTCTGATCTATTAGTTAAAATTTGTAACCTATCATTAAAATCATCCATTGTACCTGAAGACTGGAGTGTGGCCAATGTAACCCCAATATTTAAAAAAGGCTCCAGGGGCAATCCGGGTAACTATAGACCAGTGAGCCTGACTTCAGTGCCGGGAAAAATAGTGGAAACTATTCTCAAGATCAAAATCGTAGAGCATATAGAAAGACATGATTTAATGGGACACAGACAACATGGATTTACCCAAGGGAAGTCTTGCCTAACAAATCTGCTTCATTTTTTTGAAGGGGTTAATAAACATGTGGATAAAGGTGAACCGGTAGATGTAGTGTATTTGGATTTTCAGAAGGCATTTGACAAAGTCCCTCATTTATTTATTTATTGGTTTTTGTATACCGCCACTTATCGAGATATCACGTCGGTGTACAGAGAACATATTAACATACGCAATGGTGTTATACATAAAACAAAATAGTACAAGTTAATAAACTATACGCCGTGGCGTTATAAATAAAGCAAAATAATAACCATTACTCATGAGAGGCTTCTACGAAAACTAAAAAGTCATGGGATAGGAGGCGATGTCCTTTCGTGGATTACAAACTAGTTAAAAGACAGGAAACAGAGAGTAGATTAAATGGTCAATTTTCTCAGTGGAAAAGGGTAAACAGTGGAATGCCTCAGGGATCTGTACTTGGACTGGTGCTTTTCAATATATATATAAATGATCTGGAAAGGAATACGACGAGTGAGGTTATCAAGTTTGCGGATGATACAAAATTATTCAGAGTAGTTAAATCACAAGCAAACTGTGATACATTACAGGAGGACCTTGTAAGAGTGGAAGATTGGGCATCCAAATGGCAGATGAAATTTAATGTGGACAAGTGCAAGGGGTTGCATATAGGGAAAAATAACCCTTGCTGTAGTTACACGATGTTAGGTTCCATATTAGGAGCTACCACCCAGGAAAAAGATCTAGGCATCATAGTGGATAATACTTTAAAATTGTCGGCTCAGTGTGCTGCAGCAGTCAAAAAAGCAAATAGAATGTTAGGAATTATTAGGAAGGGAATGGTTAATAGAACGGAAAATGTCATAATGCCTCTGTATCGCTCCATGGTGAGACCGCACCTTGAATACTGTGTACAATTCTGGTCGCCGCATCTCAAAAAAGATATAGTTGCGATGGAGAAAGTACAGAGAAGGGCAACCAAAATGATAAAGGGGATGGATCAGCTCCCCTATGAGGAAAGTCTGAAGAGGTTAGGGCTGTTCAGCTTGGACAAGAGACGGCTGAGGGGGGATATGATAGAGGTCTTTAAGATCATGAGAGGTCTTGAATGAGTAGATGTGACTCGGTTATTTACACTTTCGAATAATAGAAGGACTAGGGGGCATTCCATAAAGTTAGCAAGTAGCATATTTAAGACTAATCGGAGAAAGTTCTTTTTTACTCAACGCACAATAAAACTCTGGAATTTGTTGCCAGAGAATGTGGTTAGCGCAGTTAGTGTAGCTGGGTTCAAACATGGTTTGGATAAGTTCTTGGAGGAGAAGTCCATTAATGGCTATTAATCAATTTTACTTAGGGAATAGCCACTGCTATTAATTGCATCAGTAGCATGGGTTTTTCTTAGTGTTTGGGTAATTGCCAGGTTCTTGTGGCCTGGTTTTGGCCTCTGTTGGAAACAGGATGCTGGGCTTGATGGACCCTTGGTCTGACCCAGCATGGCAATTTCTTATGTTCTTAGGAAAAAAATAACCCATGCTATAATTACATAATGTTGGGTTCCATATTAGGTGCTACAACCCAAGAAAGAGATCTAGGCGTCATAGTGGATAACACATTGAAATCGTCGGTTCAGTGTGCTGCAGCAGTCATAAAAGCAAATAGAATGTTAGGAATTATTAGGAAGGGAATGGTTAATAGAACGGAAAATGTCATAATGCCTCTGTATCGCTCCATGGTGAGACCGCACCTTGAATACTGTGTACAATTCTGGTCGCCGCATCTCAAAAAAGATATAGTTGCGATGGAGAAAGTACAGAGAAGGACAACCAAAATGATAAAGGGGATGGAACAGCTCCCCTATGAGGAAAGTCTGAAGAGGTTAGGGCTGTTCAGCTTGGACAAGAGACGGCTGAGGGGGGATATGATAGAGGTCTTTAAGATCATGAGAGGTCTTGAATGAGTAGATGTGACTCGGTTATTTACACTTTCGAATAATAGAAGGACTAGGGGGCATTCCATGAAGTTAGCAAGTAGCATATTTAAGACTAATCGGAGAAAGTTCTTTTTTACTCAACGCACAATAAAACTCTGGAATTTGTTGCCAGAGAATGTGGTTAGCGCAGTTAGTGTAGCTGGGTTAAAACTTGGTTTGGATAAGTTCTTGGAGGAGAAGTCCATTAATGGCTATTAATCAATTTTACTTAGGGAATAGCCACTGCTATTAATTGCATCAGTAGCATGGGTTTTTCTTAGTGTTTGGGTAATTGCCAGGTTCTTGTGGCCTGGTTTTGGCCTCTGTTGGAAACAGGATGCTGGGCTTGATGGACCCTTGGTCTGACCCAGCATGGCAATTTCTTATGTTCTTAGGAAAAAATAACCCATGCTATAATTACATAATGTTGGGTTCCATATTAGGTGCTACAACCCGAGAAAGAGATCTAGGCGTCATAGTGGATAACACATTGAAATTGTCGGTTCGGTGTGCTGCGGCAGTCAAAAAAGCAAACAGAATGTTGGGAATTATTAGAAAGGGAATGGTGAATAAAATGGAAAATATCATAATGCCTCTGTATCGCTCCATGGTGAGACCGCACCTTGAATACTGTGTACAATTCTGGTCGCCGCATCTCAAAAAAGATATAATTGTGATGGAGAAGGTATAGAGAAGGGCTACCAAAATGATAAGGGGAATGAAACAGCTCCCCTCTGAGGAAAGGCTAAAGAGGTTAGGACTTTTCAACTTGCCAACGTTTATGCTTTATCCTATTTTCTTCTGTTGGATCCTTCTTCCAATTTTTGAATGAAGATCTTTTGGCTAAAATAGTTTCTTTCACCTCCCCTTTTAACCATGCCGGTAATCGTTTTGCCTTCTTTCCACCTTTCTTAATGTGTGGAATACATCTGGACTGTGCTTCTAGAATGGTATTTTTTAACAATGACCACGCCTCTTGGACATTTTTTACTTTTGTAGCTGCTCCTTTCAGTTTTTTTCATTTTATCAAAGTTTCCCTTTTGAAAGTTTAGCACGAGAGCCTTGGATTTGCACACTGTTCCTCTTCCAGTCATTAAATCAAGTTCATTAAATCTAGTCATTAAATCAAATTTGATCATATTATGATCACTATTGCCAAGCAGCCCCACCACCGTTACCTCTCTCACCAAGTCCTGTGCTCCACTGAGAATTAGATCTAAAATTGCTCCCTCTCTCGTCGGTTCCTGAACCAATTGCTCCATAAAGCTATCATTTATTCCATTCAGGAACGTTATCTCTCTAGCGTGTCCCGATGATACATTTACCCAGTCAATATTGGGGTAATTGAAGTCTATAAACAAAAAAGGGGAACTGTATCATTAAATTCAAATTGTTGCCTAAAGTGACGGTGTCAGCAAGCCTGACGTTGTAATTCAAACCCGAATCCAACCGGACCTCTAATCATTCACCATCACTTCTAAAAAAATCTTTAATTATTTTTATGTATAACTTTCTTTTTATATGTTTTTTTCTTTTCCTTAAAAATTAGTCATCAAGACTTATATGGTCCACTCCATTAATGACGTGAAGGCAAGGAATAGTTGGCATTCTCTCAATGCTTAATATGAATAGACCGCCCAACACGGCCGATGTTTCACTTAATAAAGCTTCCTCAGGGGCATCTAGATGGACATCAACATAGGAGTGTTCGCCTGAAAATTTAAAGAAACAGTCTTAACACTTTCTAATGGGGTAGAATGAAAAACAGTACTTATCTGACCCCCGTAGGCTACCGATTCAAAATGGACCCGACGTCTCAAACATTCTTCTGCGTCGCAGGGAGGAACCGAGGCTAGCGCGTACGTCCCGTTTAAATATACAACAAGTATGACGTCATGAGATGACGTGTCATTTGTAAAAAATATATATGTTGATTGATTGACAAGCAAATCACTAAATCCTGGGAAAATTGAAACATAGGATTGTACAACAGAAATGCACTTTATCCTAGAAAAGAATGCAGTTCTAAGTCAGCGTTAAGACCAGCTGGACTCACTGTCCCCAGTCGGTATATCCAACGTTGCTCTAATTTCAGTAACTGTCCTTCGCGATTGCCACCGCACCAGTGCACTGGAATATGGTCAATAGCGCAAATTTGAGATCATTAAATGAATGTTTGTGTGTTAGACAATGTGCAACAAGTGGCTCTTCAATCCGGGAATTTTTTATATTTGATTTGTGTTCTATCATCCTTGTTTTTAGGAGGCGTTTGGTTTTACCAATATATTGTAAACCACACGGGCAAACAATCATGTAAACAACCATCATTGAAACGCAAGATGTTGCATATTTCAAAAATTTTTTATAACCAGAATGTGAAGTAATACTTCCTGTTACTGACATTGACATTGGACAGACTGAACAGGTGTTGCATGGTTGATGTGAACCCGTGACAATATTGTCATTATTTTTAATGGTGAAATCTGAACGAACCAGCATGTTTTTCAGATTGGGTGCTCTAGAGAATGTTATACGAGGGGGAGACTGAAAAACGCCATGCAACTGCAGCACATGCCAATTGGTGTAAATGGCCCTTCGAATTTTGTATGCCTGAGTTGAACAAGGTAGAACACACGTTGTTTGAGAAGAATTGTCAGTAGAGGTGTTAGGCAAAAATAACCATTCACGATGTGCAAACTTCGCACGCAAATAAGCTTTTCGAATACATGTGCGTGGGTAACCTCGTTGTAAAAATCGTTCGATAAGATTCTTTGCATGAACCTCATAATCTGCTGCAGGCATACAAAATTCGAAGGGCCATTTACACCAATTGGCATGTGCTGCAGTTGCATGGCGTTTTTCAGTCTCCCCCTTGTATAACATTCTCTAGAGCACCCAATCTGAAAAACATGCTGGTTCGTTCAGATTTCACCATTAAAAATAATGACAATATTGTCACGGGTTCACATCAACCATGCAACACCTGTTCAGTCTGTCCAATGTCAATGTCAGTAACAGGAAGTATTACTTCACATTCTGGTTATAAAAATTTTTTTGAAATATGCAACGTCTTGCGTTTCAATGATGGTTGTTTACATGATTGTTTGCCCGTGTGGTTTACAATATATTGGTAAAACCAAACGCCTCCTAAAAACAAGGATGATAGAACACAAATCAAATATAAAAAATTCCCGGATTGAAGAGCCACTTGTTGCACATTGTCTAACACACAAACATTCATTTAATGATCTCAAATTTTGCGCTATTGACCATATTCCAGTGCACTGGCGCGGTGGCAATCGCGAAGGACAGTTACTGAAATTAGAGCAACGTTGGATATACCGACTGGGGACAGTGAGTCCAGCTGGTCTTAACGCTGACTTAGAACTGCATTCTTTTCTAGGATAAAGTGCATTTCTGTTGTACAATCCTATGTTTCAATTTTCCCAGGATTTAGTGATTTGCTTGTCAATCAATCAACATATATATTTTTTACAAATGACACGTCATCTCATGACGTCATACTTGTTGTATATTTAAACGGGACGTACGCGCTAGCCTCGGTTCCTCCCTGCGACGCAGAAGAATGTTTGAGACGTCGGGTCCATTTTGAATCGGTAGCCTACGGGGGTCAGATAAGTACTGTTTTTCATTCTACCCCATTAGAAAGTGTTAAGACTGTTTCTTTAAATTTTCAGGCGAACACTCCTATGTTGATGTCCATCTAGATGCCCCTGAGGAAGCTTTATTAAGTGAAACATCGGCCGTGTTGGGCGGTCTATTCATATTAAGCATTGAGAGAATGCCAACTATTCCTTGCCTTCACGTCATTAATGGAGTGGACCATATAAGTCTTGATGACTAATTTTTAAGGAAAAGAAAAAAACATATAAAAAGAAAGTTATACATAAAAATAATTAAAGATTTTTTTAGAAGTGATGGTGAATGATTAGAGGTCCGGTTGGATTCGGGTTTGAATTACGTCAGGCTTGCTGACACCGTCACTTTAGGCAACAATTTGAATTTAATGATACAGTTCCCCTTTTTTGTTTACAGTTTACCTATTCGGGTTACTGTGTAGACTCTCCTTGTTATAATTTTGTAATTGAAGTCTCCCATTATTACTGCACTACCAATTTGGTTAGCTTCCCTAATTTCTCTTAGCATTTCACTGTCCTTCTCACCATCTTGACCAGGTGGACGGACATGATAGAGATGTGGGGGATATGATAGAAATGTTTAAAATCATGAGAGGTCTAGAACAGGTAGATATGAATCGGTTATTTACTCTTTCGGATAATAGAAAGACTAGGGGGCACTCCATAAAGTTAGCATGTGGCACATTTAAAACTAATCGGAGAAAGTTATTTTTTACTCAACGCACAATTAAACTCTGGAATTTGTTGCCAGAGGATGTGTTAGTGCAGTTAGTATAGCTGTGTTTAAAAAAGGATTGGATAAGTTCTTGGAGGAGAAGTCCATTACCTGCTATTAAGTTCATTTAGAGAACAGTCACTGCCATTAGCAATGGTAACATGGAATAGACTTAGTTTTTGGGAACTTGCCAGGTTCTTATGGCCTGGATTGGCCACTGTTGGAAACAGGATGCTGGGCTTGATGGACCCTTGGTCTGACCCAGTATGGCATTTTCTTATGTTCTTATGCTTTACCCGGTTTGTTTGGATCAAAAGAAACAAAGAGTTGGGTGGACTTCCTATGGACTGCAGTGCGATCTAAGTAATATGTAAGTGCACCTTTACAGTCCAAGGTGTGCAAAACAGTTTCACCTTGGTGAGAGTGAGGTTTTGGGAAGAATGTGGGTAAGACTATGGATTGATTCAAGTGGAATTCCGTAACTACCTTGGAAAGGAATTTTGGGTGTGTACAGAGTACCACTCAATCATGTAAGAATTTTTTATAGGGGGAGTGCTTGTAATTCACTAACCCATCTCGCAGATGTAATGGCTATCAGGAATATAGATTTCCATTTAAAAAATTTAATATCGCAGGAAGCCATGGGTTCAAAAGAAGAAAGCATGAGCCTTGTCAGTACCACATTAAGGTCCCATTCTGTGACTGGTGGCCGTATACGGGGTCTAAGGTGAATTAAACCTCTCATAAACCTACTAACAAGGGGCTGTACTGATAATGGTGCATTCCCTATTGTATTATGGTATGCTGAGATTGCACTGAGACGTACTCTTACTGACGAGATCTGGAGACCCGAGTCTGAAAGGTGCCATAGATAGTCTAATAAAGATGATGTGGGGCAGAAAAAGGGTCAATTCTTTTCTGTGCACACCACGTTGTGAATCTTTTCCACTTAGAACGATAGTTTTTTTTCGTGTGGAAGATTTACGTGAAGCTACAAGCATTTGAGAGACATTAGTTGAAAGACTGAGTGGCTGCAAGATCAAGCTTTCAACATTCAGGCCGTTAGAGATAGGGATTGAAGGTTGGGATGGCGCAACCGGCCCTGATCCTGAGTTATGAGAGTGGGTGCTGTGCCCAGGCGAATTGGTTCTCTCATCGAGAGATCGAGGAGTATCGGAAACCATACTTGTCGAGGCCAATACGGGGCTATGAGTATCATGGACCCCTTGTCCTGTTGTAGCTTCACTAGAGTCTTGGTTAGTAGCGGTATCGGGGGATACGCGTATAGAAGGCCTGAATTCCAGTGGCGAACAAAGGCGTCCCTGGCAAACTTGTTGGTCTGATGGTACAGGGAGCAGAATTTGTCTACTTTGCGATTCAGCTCGGATGCAAAGAGGTCCACTGTTGGTTGACCCCAACAATGAAATATCCTGGTTGCTACTAAGGGATCCAGGGACCACTCGTGAGGTTGGAACTGAAGACTGAGGCGGTCTGCAAGGACATTGTGTATGCCTGCTAGATAAGTGGCCCGGAGAAACACTATGCCAGGGCCCAGTCTCAAATTTGTGCTGCTTCTTGACAAAGGAGATACGAGTCTGTACCTCCTTGCTTGTTCAGGTATCAAATGGCTACTGTGTTGTCTGTCTGTATCAGAACAGTCTTGTGGGAAAGGCAGTCCTTGAACTCATGTAGCGCATAATGTATAGCTCGAAGCTCTAGGAAATTGATTTGAAATGTTGCTTAGAGTTTCGTCCAAGTACCTTGAGTTTGGAGATTTCCTATGTGCGCTCCCCACATCGGTAGTCAAAGTTACTTGCGGAATTAGCTGTTGGAAGGGTAGGCCTGTAAGCAAGTTGTCCATGTTCGCCCACCAGAGGAGAGAGGAACGTAGTTGTTGAGTTAGTTGAATTGGAGATGACAGTGGTTGAATGGCTTGTATCCACATCCATTGAATGGCTTGTATCAACATCCATTGAGTGATCCTCATGGCTAATCTGGCCATAGGAGTGCATGAACTGTGGAGGCCATGTGGCCGAGCAGAGTTAGGAACTGATGGGCTGTCGCATGTGTCCTTGTGCGTAGAGATTTCGCTAATGAGGAGAGAGTATCTGCATGGTCTTTTGGAAGGAAAGCTCTTGATGTTATGGTGTTTAATTCTGCTCTGATGAATTGCAATAGGCGAGATGGTATGAAATGGGATTTCTGGTAGTTGATTAGGAATCCCAACGAATGGAGTAGATTGATTGTGAGCTTGAGAGAGTTGAGAGCTCCTTGTCTTGACTGGCTTCTGATGAGCCAGTCGTCCAGGTAGGGAAAAACGGGTACACTTTCCTTGTGTAACTGGGCCGCTGCCACCGCCAGGCACTTTGTAAATACTTGAGGTGCTGAGGCAAGCCCGAATGGTAGAACTCGGTACTGGAAATGCCGATGTCTACCAGAAAGCATAAATACTTGCGATGACGAGGGAATATTGGAATGTGAGCATAAGCATCTTGACGATCCAGAGAACAGAGCCAATCTCCTGTTTGAAGTAGAGGTAGCATGGTGCCTAAGGATACCATTCTGAATTTTTCTTTCTGCAGGAATTTGTTGAGTTTCCGGAGGTCTAATATGGGACGCAGGCCTCCTGTTTTCTTTGGAATGAGGAAATATCGGGAGTAGAATCCTCTGCCCAGCTGAGGTCAGGGAACTGGCTCCACAGCCCTGGCTCTCAGAAGGGTGGATAATTCTTTTTGTAGTTGTCCAGAACGATCTGGGTGGAGCATCGTTTGGTACAGTTATAAAGTCCAGATGGTAACCTTGAGATATGATTGAGAGTACCAATTAGTTGGTGGTGATGTGCAACCAATTTTGATGAAAAAAGGCTAGTCGACCACCTACAGGTAGAGTTGGGGTCGGATTGGTGGACAGGCTTCTGTTCTCTGGCGATATTTCAAAGCCCCGAGGCCGGACCTGTCTGGGGTGGAGGCTGGGGTCTAGAAGCTCTTGGCTGTCGGGCTTGGGCTCTTTGCCAGGTCTTGATGACCTACCACGGGGTGCTGGGGGGTAGTATCTCTGTGGTCTCTTAATACGGCTTTTTTTAGTCTTTCCTGGGAGGTCTGCCTGCAGAAGATTTGGGTTCTGCTGGAACAGAGGAAAGCTGATGCAGAGTTTCTCAGTGCTCCTTGAGCTGTGATACAGCTTCACATACCTTGTATCCAAAGGTCTGCAGGTTTTTCTTGTATCTCTGACCGAAGGTCTGAGGCCTTCAACCAGGCCCATCTGCGAGCACTGATGCCTGTTGCAGCCATCCTGGATGATGTTTTGAAGCTGTCATATGCTGCACATACCTCGTGCTTTCCAGCTTCCAAGCCTTTGTAGATGATAGTATTGAAAGAATCCTGGAACTGTTGTGGAAGTGAATCAGATAATTCTTTCCATAGATTACGCTGGTATTGTGTCATATAAAGCTGGTATGACGCAATTCTGGAAACCAGCATTGAGCCTTGGAACATCTTTCTTCCGATGGTGTCTAAGAATCTGTGCTCCTTCCCAGGAGGAGTAGATGAATGTGGCTTGATTCTTTTCGATTTCTTTTGGGTCTATTCCACCACCACAGATTGGTGGGGGAGCTGAGGCTTCTGAAACCTTGGAATATGCTGTACCAAATAGGTTGGCATTTATTGGGTTCCCATAACCTGTGTTGGAGGTCCACAAGCACCTCATGCACCGGTATTGCAAGAACTTCTTTTGGTGGATCCACAAATTGTAAACTTCTAGTGTTTTTTGTCTGGTATCTTCCTCTGTCTCTAACTGGAAAGGGATCTCTTTAACAAAAGTAGAAAAAGAGAGATCCTCTGGGGGGATCATCTTCTTTCCTCCGGAGGCGAGGGATCAGATAGGACTTCGTCTGATGAAGTATCTTCCCAGGTGTCCGAGGCAGGTCGACGTGGAGGTGTCGAAGGAAGATGGAAAGATGGTATCGAGGGCATCGATGATTTCATCGGCAGCCTCGATGGAAGAAATGGAGAGAAAGAAGGTTTGAGATGAGAAACTCCCGATGGACCTGGTGTTGGTTCAGGCATCGGTAAAGTCTGCGATACATCCTCATCTGTGGGCTGTGGCATCGAAATGTCTAGTGGCTGCACCGGTATGGCACCGATAAGAGTGTCCAATTTTGCCAGAATTGGCACCAACAGCGACAGATCCAGCATCGGCATCGGTACCGGCGAAGGTGTTGGCATTGGTGATGGACTCGGGGCCGGCAATGGAATTGGTGACAGTAATGGAATCGGCACCAGCGATGGAATCAGCATCGAAGGTGGAATCGGCGCCGGTGCTGGCATCAAAGGTAACTTTTGGATAGCATCTCGAACCGCCTGGCGTATATATATGTCCAGTTCCGCCCTTATAGCTGGTGAATTCAGAGTAGCTATAGGGGGTGGCAGTGAAATCGAAACTGGCCGGTCCACAGGTCCCTGTGGTGGCACGGTACCCAGCACTGATGTCGGTGGGGATCACCTGGGAGTCATAGGCCTCGAGGGCATCGATGACTCATCCATCTGAGGTTTCTTAGGAGTTGGTTTGATAGGCATCAAAGGAACTCCGGGCAACGTCTCAGAATTTGGATCCAGAGGCCCTCGATGACGATGCCGACATTTCATTCGATGCTCGCCACTCTTTTTCTTGATGATTGAGGTTGATTTGATAGACGACCGAGAAGGGGTCAGTGATGGTCGGTTACCCGCTTTGTCCGGATGACGTCGAGTTTTCAAAACCAATTTTTTAACCGCTCCAGCCAGAGACGATTGCGTTGAAGTCAAAGTCGACAGCAACAATTGAAGATGGAAAAGATGCTCCATCTTTTCCATTCGAGCTTGTCTGTCCTTTGGTGTCATTTCAGCGCATTTTAGGCATGTCAATATGTCGTGTTTCTCGCCTAAACATAGCACACATTCAGTGTGCGGGTCCGTTATGGACATGGTGCGAGTTCAATTCGGGCATTTTTTAAACCCAGTAGCCATATTGAAAGCTGGATAGCCATTGTGACTTTCTGACTAAACATTTTGAAAACGGTAATGACCGGAAAATTGGTTTTACTCACCGGTGGTGAAAAAAGGGAGACCCCTACAGTGGGATAACTTTTTCTGATAATTTTTTAAAAACTTTTTTTGAAGTGTAAATATACCACACAGGGCTCCTGATCCGCGAGACTAATAGCAGCGAGGAAAAAAGAACACTGAAGGGAGACCCCTGTGGATCAGGGAATTATGGCATGCTGGGCATGCTCAGTGGCCTCAGTGTGCCAGTCAAAAGTTTCTAGAAACTTTGACAGAAAGTTTTCCGTGATAGGGCTCCGTCCAGTGACGTCACCCATATGTGAGGACTAGCATCCTGCTTGTCCTGGGATAAAGAATAATCAATGAAACTGCAGAAGAATACAGCCCAATACAGATAAAAACAACCAACAAGGAACAAGATAACTCCAATAAGAATAATCCCTGGTATAATGAAAATCTAAGAAAGGCAAAACAAAATCTAAGAAAGCAGGAAAAACAATGGAGAAAGCACCCAACAGATGAATCTACAAAAAATACAAATCTTACCTTTCTCAATATTGTGCCCTAACCAACAAATCAAACAAAGAATACTATGCAAAGCAAATCCATGGGGTTATATTCAACTCAAAACTACTATTCAAAACTGTCAAAAATCTAATAAAAGATTCATCATTAAATAAGTCAAAGAACAATAACCTCTCCAAAACATCATGTAACAAATATGCAATCGCTTTAAAAGAGAAAAACCAATAAACTGAAAAAACAACTCGACATTACCTACCCTCATAAGATAACCAATTATATAATAATTACAATGGAAGAAACACATGACAAAAATACTTGGACATCATTTGAAATAGTTTCAAAATTGGAGATAAGTAAAATTATCAACAAATTAAAACCTTCCATGCATCCAAAAGACCCGATTCCAGCCAACTCCCTGAAACAAGTAAACCAAGTAATTACACCAACAATCACAAAGCTAGTCAGTCTATCACTAAAAGAAGTCCTGATACCTAAAGAATTAAAGCAAGCAGTCATAAAAACAATCTTAAAAAATAAAGACAGGAGAGTTGCTGACTGGGATAATATCAACTGATATCAAACCTACTGTTCCTAGCAAAAATACTTGAAAAAACAACTCTCACCCAAATTGAGTCGCACTTAGATGATCATGAGATTCTATATCTAAATCAATTCGGATTCAGGAAAAACCATTCACAAAGACCCTACCACTATCATTAACTGACCTGATACTATGAGAATTTGACTCTGAAAAATCATACTACCTACCGTAGTACTCATTGATCTTACAGCAGCGTTCAACACAGTAGACCATAAACTGCTATGCTGACAGATGAAAAATATTGGGATAGATGGAACGGTATTAAAATGGTTCACATTCTTCCTAGACAAGAGAAAATACCAAGCAAAATTCGACGATCAGATATCTGACACTTTTCAATGTAACACTGGTGTTCCTCAAGTATCAGCTCTATCGGCTACACTATTCAACATCTACCTGCTACCATTATGCAACCTACTCTTAGACTTTGGAATAAACTTCTTTCTTTATGCGGATGACCTACAATTCTATATATCACTAACAAAATCTATGCAATAATTGCAAAATATATAAGAACGATTAAAGAAAAGCTATCACAATTTAAACTTACACTAAATACCAAAAAACAGAAATTATTTTGCTGAGCTGAAACCCCCCAAAATCAATACCACTTGCTGAAGATTTGGGAAATTGCCAAATTAATCCATCGACGCATGTGAGAGACTTAGGGATACAACTCAAAAACTTATCAATGAAAGGACATATCAAGTAAATTGATCAAAACTGGTTATCACAAATTGCAGCTACTAAGCCGCTTGAAAACTTTGCTAACTGCTACAGACTTCAGAACTGTTTTACAAACACTAATATTCTCGAACTTTGACTACTGCAATTCCTTGCTCCTAGGTCAACTGCATGTCACATAAAACCTCTTCAACTTCTCCAAAATGCAGCAGCAAGACTATTATCTGCCGCAAGAAAATATGAACACATCCCTCCTACATTAAAGGCACTACACTGGCTACCAATTCAATCAAGAATCCAATATAAAGCATTAATGATAATATTCAATAACATTGACCTAAATATCAATGATCTGCTTGGGGTGTCACTTAAACAGCACAAACCTCAATGATCTCTGAGATCACAAAATAAAGGTCTCCTCTCAGTCCCAACTTTACAAACCTCTCATTTGTCGCAAAAAAGAGAAATAGTTCTGTCTATAGTGGGTCCTGAACTATGGAATTCTATGCCTGAAGACTTAATTACAACAGACAAAAAGAAATTCAAACAGGACCTAAAAAAATGGCTGTTCCAAAATGCATATAAATTAACATAAATTGTCTGATTACATAATCCCATATTAAAATAAACTGTCCGATTTCTCAAATCCATTATATCTAAATAAACTCCAATAGAATGATCACCATGAAAATTATAATTATGAAACTGATTGTATGAAGAGACTTTACCATCTCCTACACTTATTACCTGTGAACCAGGCCTCAATTAGCATTCAAGATATGTTTTTCCCTTTTGTCTAGTCACTTATAATTGTGAATGTTTACGCTGTAAACCATTGTGATCTAGTGATTCTCACTTGGAACGATGGTATATAAAACCTCCAAATAAATAAATATCCCTGTGTTCCTGGCAACTTGAATGCTGTAATCTGTGCTATGGAACATTTGGAGAAACTGAAAACAGAACATAGTGAATGACGACAGATAAAGACCAAAATGATCCATTCAGTCTACCCAGCAAGTTGCTTAGGGTAAAATGGGTTACCACCCTTTCCTGTCCAGTAAAATATCCCAAACAAAATCTTTTCAAACCACCCCTGGATGCGTTTTAGAGAAAATGACCAAGCTGAAGATGTACATACATGTTATTTCTCTTGCCCAGCGCTGTATACAAAGACAAGCTTATTTAAACATTAAAGCTCAGAAATAATATCGTGTGTGCAGAAGGCAACTGGCATGCTGCAATATTTCTATCTACCAGGTCCACTCTATGATGAATTGCAGCTAAACTAACACTTTACTAAAACCAGTGCACTGGAGGAGCCACAAACAAAGCAAGCCAAGTCAGAGAATGCTTGAGTGTTCAGACATGATAACTGAGCAGCTTATGGTCTGCGAGCAGCTGATCACAGCTTGCTGCATTATTTCAGTTTTGAGAGTTGGGCTCTCTTCCATATGTCCAGTAACTCCTAAGGATTTGTAGGGCCTCTAGCTGGCACAGTACTCCTGTAGCAGGTAAAGGTATTGTAGGGCTCACATATGCATCTCTCATACGTGCACAAACTTGATCATTAGATGCTGATTGTTGCACCCGTCAGTTGCAGGCAGCTGCGACCTTTGCTGCTCACCTCCTTTATGCAATTCCACGTCTGGGGAGAATGGCAGCCTCCGCTTCCACACACTGACGCTCATGGCTTGCCCGGGATGGCGTGGGCACTCCCGGCAGCCATCTTACATCCGGGGTTACCTAAGGCACGCGCACTTCTTGAACGCGTCATGGCGGGAACCTCGGAAGCGTCCCCACCGCATGACACCATCCACTTACCATACTTAAGCTCAGCTGACTTCGTGCACTATGAGTTAGCAAGGATTCCGGTCCTGCTATTTCTGCCACACTGGGCATCTCGCTTTCCTACTGGGTGACCTAGGTACCCGCTCCTCGTGGCCTTGCCGCACTCAAGGCTATCCGCTCCTCGGAGAGCCATTACTCTCTGCTTCTCTGTTCCAGTGAGTTCCTGCATCGTCCACGGACGACCCTTGCTGTTCTTGTGCGGACCTCCTCGGTGCCTGATCCTCCATCTACTTCCACAGTACTGGTGTGAGTACAGAACCTGCTCGTCTACCTTTGTGGCACGGATCCTTGGGTTACCCCGCCTGCGGGCCACTACCGGATCCCTCAAGTCTTGTGCAGCTTTCCATTGGCTTCCGGCCTACCCCGCGCTGCCGACCACTACTGGAGTGACAGCACAAGCTACGCCTAGAGAAGGTATTCATCGGACTACTCCACGCTGAGGATTCTACTCGGACCGACCAGCTGCAGGTCACCCTCTCGGGTACTGACTATTGATCCGCTCCTCAGATCCTCATCGGCTGTATAATCCATCACTGCTGAGACCTTGCCTGTTGTGGTAAGGGACCACAGGGCTCCTCCCTGTGGGCGGAGTCTTCACTCACCACGACCCAAGGGCCCACTTCTAGTTCAAGGCACACAGAACGTCATTGATTTTCTGGTATAAACCAAGGTGTAGGCACTGTTTTAAGGGCTGGCTAACTGGGCCACCTTTTGTAGACATCTATAGTGACACAACTTCTTTGTTTATTCAAAATAACAGTTCTAAAACATATTACAGGCATCCCAACTCTGCTTAAGACAACATAATCTTTTTTAACTACAATTTATAACATTTTCCAGTCTTGTTCATCTAAAATGTCTTTGACTCTCAGGGCAGATTCAAAAGGCATTCCTCCTTCTCTCTCAGCAGCTCTCTACCTTGATCTCAAATGCTGGAATGTATAGCCCTGTTTTGAAAAATCAGGAAATAACATCCTTTACCCTGAATAACAGAAGGCCAGAGACAAAGAATTATACAACCTACGAGTTTTAAGGGCTCCACAATTTTTACTATTATACAATATATAAAAAATTCAGGGTAGTAATTTAAAATCTATTACAGAACATTTTATAATATATTAAAATGGTAAACACATGATTGTGAATTTTACAAGAAAAAACCCAGATACTGCATATATGCACTCCCACACACATATAAATACATATTTTATCACACGAGTAGGTAACTCCAGTCCTAGAAAACCACATACAAGTCTGATTTTCAGGGTATCTACAATGAATATACATGAGGAATATTTGCGTGCACTGCCTCCACTGTATGCAAATACATTCATGCATATTCATCGTGGATGTCCTGAAAACTAGGTCTGTTTGTAGCATTCTAGTACTGGTGTTGCCTATCCTTATGATAAACCCTGTTTTATCACACTGAGTAGGTGACATTAAGATTTTTTTTGGTACTACCGTATTAGTTAAAGAATGAAACCAAGGCCAAGAAAATGTTAGGGAATTCATTTTATTCCAGTTATTTAGGAATATCCTACTGCTATGGTTTCAATTGCACAAGCCTATCCTACAGGGCATGGAAAATTACTACACTTTTAGAATACATTCTGTGTCCATCATGTGGTGAGCCCAATGCTGAGAAACCTCCATTAAGGATAACATTGTGTCATCACCTAGAGTGAGGAGACGCAGAAGGAACAATATCACTTTTTATTCAGGAGCTAAGACCTAGACACACAAACACAGAGTACATGGCTTCTGCAGCAGATTCAGACAAATAAGAACATGCTCCCAGCTAAAATACAGAAATTCAGAGGGATACCTGTCTTAGTCTGGTGTGGCACCTTATAGACTAACCAAGTTATTGAGGCATGAGCTTTTGAGGACAGAGTCCACGTCGTCAGATGCATGAAGTGAAATACAGCAGTGGGTAAAATATTACGGAGATACATTGGGGGGGGGGGGGGGGGGGAGAGAAACAGAATAAAGAGAAGGCATTGAATAGGCAGCTAAAACATATTTGCCTCCCACTTTTATACTATTTATTTATGTATTTATTTATTTAACAACTTTTAATATACCGACGTTCGTGGAGCACATCACGCCGGTTTACAAGTAACTCAGTTAAAGGAGGAAATTACAATGAACAGGGGGCCGGGGGATGGGAGCAGGCAAGAAAGGGGGGGGGGGGGGGAAGGGAGACAGGAAGAAAAGAGGGAAAGATAGGTAGCATGAGTGAGAGTATAAAAAACAACCGTTAACATAAGAAATAAAAGGAACTTATTTACAGAAAAAGGAATATTTACATTAGTGACAATTAGCATAGGATTGATTATATCGGACTAAATTGAACAATTTTGTAAAATTGTAGGAAGATAAAAGGGGAAGGGCGGGCAAGGAGAGGCGAAAGGGAAAGCCTTGGGAGGGGGGGAAAAGCCTAAGGAGGGGGGAAAAAAGGCCTAAGGAGGGGGAAAAAAGGTTACCATTGCATGCCAGGCATTTTAAATGCATTCCATACTGCCTTTTCTAGCATCCATGTTGGAATCAGAGGGCCTGTAGTGTGACTAACCAGGAAGTTTAGGAATATAATAAAAAGTTTTGAAGTCCCAACTTGTTCCAGTCCAAGTGGCCATAACAATTAACAATTGACTCAATTAGCTTGAAAAATAACTGGCATGTGCAAGCAGTAATTTTCCAACTCAAAGCTCTTCTGCTAATTATATTTTCAAGTTTTCAGAACCAAAATAAGCTATTTTGGTCCTCTTACTCTAATCTTTTCCTTTCTTACTAAAGTGGAGATAGGGATGGTTTTAATTTTTCTGGAACTTTTCTCCTGGTGCCTTTGCAGTAGGAACCTATGGCCTGATTTTAAAAAGCATTTATTTGAGTAAAACTGGGTTTTACTCGAGTAAGTGCACTTTTCTTGAGTAAATGGCTTTTGATAATTGCTATAATAGTATGTTACATTTATGTGGATATCAGCTTTGAAAATTACCTAAGTGTGGTCATTTACACTATTACCTCATTAGAGGGCAGATGCACAAAAGCATTTTTCCCACAGAAGCAAAATGGAAGACTTCGTAACCTACTACTGGCCTAGAGTCTAAATTGCAAGAGGAGGGCCCTGCAGTCAGTTCAAAATAGATTACCAGTTCTGCCTCATTCCAGATTTCCTTGGTACAATTTCAGTTTTGCATGAAAAGAATTCCATGAGCGACAGGAATGTACACTAATGCAGCAACTAGACAGACATAAGAACATAAGAAAATGCCATACTGGGTCAGACCAAGGGTCCATCAAGCCCAGCATCCTGTTTCCAACAGTGGCCAATCCAGGCCATAAGAACCTGGCAAGTACCCCAAAACTAAGTCCATTCCATGTAACCATTGGACTTCTCTAAGGCAGTGGTTCTCAACCTTTCTAATGCCGTGACCCCGCAATACAGTTCCTCATGTTGCGGTGACCCCTCGCCCCGTGAGGGTGGGGTGAGGGCGGGGCTTTGGTCATATGGGGGCGGGGGTTATGGATGGGGTTGGATTTTAGTGCACACTTATCATTTAATTATGACATTTATAATGTGAATGTAACTCAACTCACCATAGGTTCTCACATGCATGGCACACTGACCCATGATCGTCACGGGGCTAGATGTAAAAGTACAGTTTGTATCCACAGGAACCCCCCTGACCCACAATAATGGATGTAAAGCAGAATTATGACATTCCCCATACAACTCACCCTACAAAAAAGATATTCTGGTTCTAGTGACATCTCAGTAACAGCAACTCAAACTCCTTCTATTTCCAGGCTCAATAGCCCTACTTATGAAAAGACAGCAGTTTACCACCAATGCATGTCCTCTGAGAAAACACAACAAATAAGACCGATACAAATGCTTACATGCTAGCAAAATATCTCATCTCGGTAACAGACACAGAACCGACCTAACATACTCCCAGGATCTGTAGTAATGCACATAAACTAATCCGCACACAGTTACACCTGTATTATGGAATACACTCAAACAGGAGCAACCCTATCTATGAAAAGGCAACACTACAAATATTAAATCAGCTCCTAAAAACCAATACACCTCTTATTAGGAAAACAGAACTAGCAAGCAGCTATATATCCCCACACAGAAATAATTGTAAAACTATACTAATAAGCAGAATAAATGTTTCAAAACAGCTATGAACATCCAACAATTAAAAACTCATAAAAACTATTAAACATTCTCCAAACACCAATAAAATATTTCAAAAAAGCAGACATCACACAATTAAAATGGCAGTCAAGAAAAATAAACTTAAAAAGCCACCTTTACTTACCCCCTCCAGCAGCTCTCCTACTCCCCTTCCCTGCAGGCTGTGGCACTCACCAGAAGCAGCAGTAGAAGCTAAGCTCTATACTTATGGTCCTCTTCCTTAGTGCCCATGTCTCTCACACACACACACCATACCAGTCATGCCCCCATGACCAGTTTCTGTCCCTCACACACCAATCATCTCCCAAACAGTCTTTGGCACACACACACCAGTCACCTTCCTGAACAGTTTCTCTCATGCCATACACACACACACACACACAGGCTTCCCACTCCCGTGTTCTACTTACATATACGGGCTTCTCACTCTCATAATCACTTTCTCACACACACACACACACCAGTCACCTTCCTGAACAGTTTCTCTCATGCCATACACACACACACACACACAGGCTTCCCACTCCCGTGTTCTACTTACATATATGGGCTTCTCACTCTCATAATCACTTTCTCTGTCTCTCTCTCTCACACACACACACACACTCACTCACTCACTCACCAGTCTCTCACTCCCATGCTTGTTCTCTCCACGTGCACAGGCTTCTCATTCCCTGAATCACATTCTCTCATATTCACACACACACACCAGTCTTTTTCTCTCACACGCACCATCACCTTACCAAGCAGTCTCTCTCTCTCATGCATGCACACTCACCCAGGTTTCTCACTCCCATGCTTTCTTTCACCCCCACAACACCAGGCTTCTTACGCCCATGCTTTCTCACATACCCAGACTTCTCACTTCCATGCTTTTTCTCTCTCTCACACACACGCATCAGTCACCTCCCTGACTAATGTCTCACACTCTCACATACACATCAGTCATCTCCCTGAGCAATCACTTTCATTGTCTCTCACATACACACACACATCAGCTCTCTGACCAGTCAATCACACAGGCTGGCTGGCTGCTTCTCTCTCTTTCTCTCACTCACTTCCTTCCCCCCCCTCCCCCCGAGCACAAATGGGAGCTGCAGCAGCCTCCGCTGGCCAAGAAAGAAGAATCCCATCGGCTGCGGGAGGCTCATGCTGCTGTCTCCTTTCTCCATTACCGTCTGCTTCTATTGCTCGAGGACCGATGCTGCAGCCGCTGCTGCTACTTTTTCGCGCGGCGCGGCTCTCTCTCCTTCCCGCGCACCGCGATTCACTTCCTGTTCCGGGTCACGGGAGGGCAGGCGCAGGAAGAAGAAAAGGCCCAGCCACGGGTGCACAGCTTCTTCTAGCGCCGCTGCCGTTCCCGCTGGGCTTGAACATGCTGACAGCCCGGCGGCAACGGCAGCGGGAGAGACCGGGAGCGCGCGACACAAGGCGACCCCTGTGTTTTGGGCGTTCGACCCCCGCCGGGGTCGCGACCCATAGGTTGAGAACCGCTGCTCTAAGGGGTAGATTTTCAATTTGGCATGCGATTTGGCATACGTTTGTTGGCGCATCAGGCGCAAACAAAAGTACGTTGGATTTTAGTAGATACGCGCGTAGCCGCGCGTATCCGCTAAAATCCGGGATCGGCGCGCGCAAGGCTATCGATTCCGTATAGCCGGCGCGCGCCGAGCCGTGCAGCCTACCTCCGTTCCCTCCGAGGCCGCTCAGAAATCGGAGCGGCCTCGGAGGGAACTTTCTTTTGCCCTCCCCTCACCTTCCCCTCCCTTCCTCTACCTAACCCACCCGCCCGGCCCTGTCTAAACCCCCCCCCTTACCTTTGTCGGGGGATTTACGCCTCCTGGAGGGAGACGTAAATCCCTGCGCGCCAGCAGGCCGCTAGCGCGCCGGGACGCGACCTGGGGGCGGGTCAGGAGGGCGCGACCACGCCCCCGGACCGCCCCGGGCCGTAACCACGCCCCCGGGCCCGCCCCAGAAATGCTACGTCCCGCCCCGAAAACGCCGCGCGGATCGGGCCCACGCCCCCGACACGCCCCCCCTCGGAAAACCCCGGGACTTACGCGAGTCCCGGGGTCTGCGCGCGCCGGTAGGCCTATTGAACATAGGCGCACCGGCGCGCAGGGCCCTGCTCGCCTAAATCCGGGCGGATTTAGGCGAGCAGGGCTCTGAAAATCCGCCCCTAAGTGAACTTAATAGCAGGTAATGGACTTCTCCTCCAAGAACTTATCCAATCCTTTTTTAAACACAGCTAGACTAACTGCACTAACCACATTCTCTGGCAACAAATTCCAGAGTTTAATTGTGCGTTGAGTAAAAAAGAAACTTTCTCCGATTAGTTTTAAATGTGCCCCATGCTAACTTCATGGAGTGCCCCCTAGTCTTTCTACTATCCGAAAGAGTAAATAACCGATTCACATCTACCCGTTCTAGACCTCTCATGATTTTAAACACCTCTATCATATCCCCCCTCAGTCGTCTCTTCTCCAAGCTGAAAAGTCCTAACCTCTTTAGACCGACTAACCTCTTTAGACCGACTAACCTATCCAGCCTGCCCAATTGTCTTCCTCTCTGGTTTTATACCACTTTGAGTAGATGAGCAGATACATTCCCATATTTAAAATCAACACAGATTTCCCCAGAAAACACCTGGATTACAATATGTAAGGCAATGACAGGTAAATTAAATGTGATTTAATTAGGCAGAAAGATGGCCAAACCAGCCCAAGTTGAGCAGGTTAACAACCCAATTGTCAAGAAGTCACCTAATCAGTGACAATGTTGTTAGTGTGCACATGGTTCAAATTTGTGAAATTCTGCTAGCTTGCCGTGGTTTGTCATCCACCAAATATGTGCTTTTCTTCCGGATTTAAAATTTCAAGGAGACCTTCTCTGGGCAATAGAAAAGATATAAATATATATATATATATTTAAATATATATATATTTAACTGCAGCACTAATGCATGACAATGAGGAATGTCTTGATATCAATGACATTGTTGGTTCAAATTTTGGCAATTCAAGCCAGTCTGAAATTTTTTTTATAAACTCAGCTTGTGAAACTGAAGTCTGATACCCGAGATAAAAAGATCCTCTAAACAATTACAATGGCTTCCTGACAGGCAGAATGATATTATTAGATCTGTCCTGCTAGGTACAGATGGTATTTCCATGAACAGAAACAAAACAGAGTTTGGCTTTGCCACTCCTAGATGTACAAAAGAAATGTTCAAAATATAGTAAACAGAAAAAGCAAACAAAACATAACAATAGTTATAAAAATGTAAAAGATAACTTTCAGGACCACTGACAATGCCTCATTGTGTAGCAATGGAGAAAATTCTGCTGTAACATAATTGACAGTATCCGCATTATTTTCATATCACCAAAATCATGATCCATCCCAATCCAGCTATTTTATGGGTTAAAAACAATCCAATGTTCCAAACGGGTTAAAAATAGAAATACATTTTTAATAACCAACGTAGTAATTCTACAAAGTGTCATATGCTGTAGAGGGAATCTTAGTCTCATCATCATCCCCAGATCAGCGTGCAGTGCCTTCATTATAGATCACCGGCACACCATCTAAGTTACAGAATAAAGGTCCAAGCTGGGGGTTGTACTACAGGCTGGCAGCCTCTTTCCATAAAAATGTACCTACTCAAACTACAAAACAAAAATACATTTATGGAATATTACTTTATATCTTATGGAACTGAAAAAAGATGTAAGATGAAGGCCTTTTCACATCTCTCATGGTGAACCTAAAGAGACCCAGTGTACACAAATTTATCTTATGCATATTTATTATGTTTATCTTGAAAACCCAATTCGATGCGGGGTCACCAGGACAACTTTGGAAAGCCTTGGGGTAGACAAGAGAAAGGTGGAAGAAGTTAATTTCCCATTGCCGTCCTAAGCACACAATCCAGAGGGCCACTGATATATTTCCTTACTTAGGAGAAATGTAGCTGACAAGAAGGTTTTGCTAAGAGGCAATAAACAGTAAATGCAAAGCTCGATTAGGATCTCTATGAGGGATTTTGGCATAATGGTTAGGATTAAGAAAAAACCAATTGCTACAAAAAGTATCGCCACAGATCTTCTCCAAGGACATTCTTCACCATCTCCTGTAGAGTCTATTATAAATAAATTATTGTAAAACGGGACCGCGTCAGCAAGCCTTAGACGACGTCCTCGGTGCAACCGAGCCGTCCGGTCTTCTCAATCACTTGCGGCCCGTCAGATTTTTATAAGATTCAACCATCTGGTGTTAGCTCAGAGTCTTATTTTTTAGCCCTTCGTACCTTAAAATATAGGTTAGATGATATTATTAGCTCGTATACAAATGATATTTTTCATAGCTGATGACTTGACATCGACCGTGTTTCGCAGCCCCTCGGCTGCTTCTTCAGGAGTCGATATTAACAGCAAGTATCTATCCTACTCCATCTCACCCCCTATCACATAATTTCCCCCTACAAATGTTTTTCTGATGTTTTTTCTGATATCCTGGTATGAACGCCTTTTGCCTGCTGATTTGGTACTGTGCACTAACTTGTATATAGTTTCTGTTATAGTTCAATCCCATAGCATATCCCCATAGCATTTACTCATTGATGTTTGTATTTCTTGTAAGGGATCCTCCCAAATATTATTTATATGTTGCCTAGTTTACTATGTTATCTGTTATTTGTAAGGGCTCCGCCCAATGGTTTTTTGTTCACTGTAAACCGATGCGATGTGCGAACGGTCATCGGTATAAAAGAAACGTTAAATAAATAATAAATAAATAAATAAATAGTCGGGAACCATGTCTCTATCAGTTGTTTAGAAAACGACGGAGACATGGTTCCCAACTAAATAGATACTTGCTGTTAATATCGACTCCTGAAGAAGCAGCCGAGGGGCTGCGAAACATGGCCGATGTCGAGTCATCAGCTATGAAAAATATCATTTGTATACAATAATTTATTTATAATAGACTCTACAGGAGATGGTGAAGAGTTTCCTTGGAGAAGATCTGTGGCGATACCTTTTGTAGCGATTGGTTCTTTTGAGCAAATAGGTTCGCAGTGTTGCTCTTTGTATTTTTTGTGTAGGATTAAGAAAATACAGAGTACAGGAACGTACTATCTTATCACAGCACTCCCCCTGGAGGCTGCTCCAGTGGTTATTTATTTATTTGGATTTATATTACGCTTTTCAGCACTTCAAAGCAGATTACATTCAGGTACTGTTAATTCCTGCCTGCAGATTAGCAGGTGACATCTATTCCCAGTGTGATTTTTGGTTTGAAAGTTGGAAGAGAAGGATCCAATTTTTGTAGTTACTATATTTTTTAAATTTAGTATTGGTTCAACACTCTTTGCTGATTAGTTTAAGAAGCAAAGAGATCATTTTGTTGATTTTTTTTTTGTTGGGAAGAAGTTTTTATACACACTCCCTGTCCAAGAAAGAGGGGGAAAAAGAATTTCTCTTTTTGAATCCATCTAACAGAGACTCCTTGGTCAACTGAGAGAATACCAACTGGAATTCTGAGCTGGGAGGAGAGAACGGAATCCTTAGCAAGGGAGTCTGGAGGGAAGAGATTTCAGGATCAAGCAATGGACCCCAGGTACTATGCAAGGGAGATCCTTAAGAGATAGGAAAACTCATCCCATGTACCACAGGCAGCCCTTCTTTCATTCATGGGAAAGGAATCTGGAAAGAACTAAGGCAGTAGTCCTCAACCTTTTCTCTGTTGGGACACACCTGATGTGGGACACACTGAACACACGACAGTCACAAGGCATCCACAGGAACCCCACCCCCGACCCTCTGTAATGGGTATAAAGCAGAACTAGAACATTCCCCGTACAACTCAACATACAAAAAAGATATTCTGGTGTTATCTCAATAACAGCAACACAAACTCTCTCTACTACCAGGCAGCAGTTCACCACCAATGCATGTCCTATTGAGAAAACAAAACAAATAAGACTGATACAAACATCTACATGCTAGTTAAATACCTCACCTTAGTATTACACCAAAATCAACCTTCACAAAGTACAGAACGACCACAAATTACAAATATGGAAACAGAAACTGGAATGTAAACCCAAAAAAGTCAATCTGCAGGCAGTGTAAAACTGGAGAAATGGAAACAAAAATATAGTACCTAACATAGTCCCAGGATCTGCAATAATGCACACAAACTAATTCACAGAAAGTTACACCAGCATTATGGTATGCACTCAAATGGAACAACCCTACCTAAACACCAATATACCTCCGATAAGGAAAACAGAAAAAAGCCAAGCTGCTATATATAGATCCCCACACAGAAATAATTGTAAAACTATATGAATAAATATTTCAAAACAGCTGATGAAAAGAATAACATCTAACAAAAACAATTAAAAACTCTTAAATATTATTAAAAATTCTCCAAACACCAATAAAATATTTCAAAATAGCAGACACATTACATAATACCCAATAATTAAAATGGCAGTTAATCAAGAAAAATGAATTTAAAAAGCCTCTTTTACTTACCCTCTCTAGCAGTTCTCCTACTCTTTTCCCTTGCAGGCCACAACAGAAGCAGCAGTAGCTGCTGAAGCTGTCCTCATGGTCTTCTTCCTTAGGGACCACAACCAGTCTCTTTCTCTCTCACACACGCACGCACACACACACACACACACACACACACACGCACGCACACACACACGCACACACACACACCAGTCACAGCCTCAGGACCAGTTTCTGCTTTCTCACACCCAATCATCTCCCCGACCAGTCTCTCTCTCTCTCACACACACACCCACACACCAGTCACCTCCCTGATCAGTCTTTCTCACACATACACGTCACCTCTCTAACCAGTCTCTCTCAATCACACCATGATCTCTCATTTACAGACAGGCTGTCAATCACACACATATGTTCTTTCTATCTCACTTACACACATGCTTCCTCTCTAACTCTCACAGCCACAGCCAACCAGAAACATGCACTCTCTATCTCACACACAGACAGAAGAACATTCCCTCACTCACATAAACACACAGAAGCATTTTCCCCTCCCATATACACACCACACACACATACACAAGCACCCTCCCCCTCACATACACACCACACACACACAAGCACCCTCCTCCTCCTCACATACACACCACACACACACAGAAACCCCCTCCTTCTTTCACATACACACCACATACACACACAAACATACAGAAGCACCCTCCTGATCTCAAATACATACACACACACATACACACACACACCGGACCCCAGCTGAACAGCTCCAGTCTGGCCCCACCAGCCTGCGGCTCTGATCTTTGGCCCCGCTGGCTGCAGGTAGCACGTGACACACCTGCTGGTGCTTGGCGACACACTGGTGTGTTGTGACATACCAGTTGAGAATCCCTGGACTAAGGGACCTCAGACACAGATCTTTTTAGTCTTTGTTTACTGCTGTGATTATGGATGTGACAAGAACAAAATGTGTTTGGTGCCAATTAATTTCTATGGAAGAAGCTGAAGAATAAACTTTTATTTTTGGAACACCACATATGAGTCCAGCCTTTTACTGGCACTGGGAAGTTACAGTGACACAGAGTTTGAGATGATACCCACAGAAAAAATAGACTTACACTATGCCTTGCAGGTTTATCCTTCCTCCTCCTCTCGCAGAATCCACACCTGGGTTTCATGGGACTCTATAAGGACTAAGCCCTGGTACTTCTGCCTTCATAGCTACACCTAGAAGAGGAACTACTTTAGAATGGCATGAAAACTACTTTCAGCCAAAGACAGGGTTGCCAACTGTTAGTAAATTTACTGACAATATAAAAAACACATCTGGAAAAATAATTTCATTTCACATCAGTAAAAATATCACAAGTGACGTTCCTGTTTCTCCAGTGCTGCTGGCTCAGGCTCTGCAAAGCTGTGGTACTCCAAAGTCAAGGACTACGTCTTGGTGCATAAAGGGAGGAATATTTGAATCCAGTTGTGCAGAAAACGGCAGCAGTAAATCTGGTGTGTCTGTAAAAAAGTAAGGTTGTCAATAAAAAAAATTTTTTTTATGAACTTGCAATCCTGGCCAAATAGCTCAAAGTTTCATAAAGGTGTGCTGAGACGAGTGCAATGTCGTTGGGATTAAAGGTGTGCTTGAAACTGGACAAAATCCCAAGGAAGTCACAGTCTGCCCTGGAAAAAAGAAATATCAACTTGCCAAACTCCCAGACCACACTGCCCTGCCACACTGCTCCCAGACCTGCACGGCACCACATGGCATTGGTTCTATCTTAATTCGTTGCTTTTCATAATGAATGACTGCTTTTCTGCTCTTTAGAAAACCTTCAGTTTCTTGAACTAAAAATTACCTCAATGTAACAAAAAAAAAAACATTTCCATATTACTTTAACAAAAAGAACAATTCCGACTAAGGTTAGAACCCACAGAGAAAGATCTCCAAGTAATAAAAAACATCATCTGCTTATTTTCCTTACCCAGCCGTTATCTGCTCTCCAACCTTTCCTTCATTTTCCTACTACTATGGATCCTCTGTAGTTATTTCAGTGCATTTTAAACATGGAAGCCATATTTGCCCTTAGTTTAATTAAACAATAGCACGATGTTACGCTGTTTTCACTCTAAGGTCTGCCTAAATATTGTCACATTAATATTCTCTAGAGGGAAATTGTATGTGCAAAGGGGGAGGCTGCTAAAACTTCTGATGTCATGTTCTTGATCTCAAGTTAATGCAGCTGAGTCCATGTTTCATTCATCAGGGCTTCTGAGGGGAAAAAAACCCCATCAGCCGCACAGCTTTTTTTCTCTCACTTCAGTCTGCCCTGCCCTCCTACTCCTGGCAAAGAGGAATTTCATTGCTTCCAGAAGGTGCTGCCGCCGAAAAGTCTCTTTCCAGCACATCTGATCAAACAGCTGGCTCTCCGCTACTTTACAGCAGTGGTTCTCAATCTTTTTTCTGCTGGGACACACCTGACAGATGGCTCTCACATATGCGACTCGCTAAGCATATGACCATAATGGGGATAAATGTAAACATACACTCTGCATCAACAAGAACTTTCCCCATACAGCTCACCATACAAAAAAGATATTCTGGTTCTGGTGTCATCTCAGTACCAGCAACACAAACTCTCTCTATTATGAGGTGCAATAGCCCTACTTATGAAAAGACTAATTTACCATCAATCCCTATCCTGATTGAGAAAACACAACAAATAAGACTGATACAAATGCCTACATGCTAGTAAAATACCTTGCCTCAGTCACATACACAGAACCAACCTTCACCAGGTACAAACAGTCCACAATTACAAATATGGAAACAGAAACTGGAATGGAAACCCAAAACAGCCAATCTGAAGGCAGTGCAAAACTAGAGAAATGGAAACAAAAATATAGTACCTAACATGCTACCAGGATCTGCAATAATGCACACAAACTAATCCACACAAAGTTACACCCAACATTATGGAATGCACTCAAACAGTAACAACCCTATCTATGAAAAGGCAACACTACAAATATTAAGCCAGGCCCTAAACATCAATACACCTCCAATTAGGAAAACAGAAAAAGCCAACTGTTATAGATTCCCATACAAAAATATTTGTAAAACTATACTAATAAATGTTTCAGAATAGCTGATTAACAGAACATCCAACAACTAAAACTCATAAAAGTTATTTAAAAATTCTCCAAATACCAATAAAATGTTTCAAAACAGCAGACATGTCACATAATACCCAAACATTAAAATGGCAGTCAATCAAGAAAAATAAACTTTAAAAAACCACCTTTTCAGCAACTCTCCTACTCCTTTCCCTTGCAGTCCAAAAGCATACACCAGAAGCAGCAGTGGCTGCTGAAGCTCTGTCCTCACGGTCCTCTTCCTTAGGACACATGACCAGTCTCTCTCTCACACTCACACACACACTAGTCACCTCCCTGACAGTCTCTGTCCCTCACTCACACCAGTCACCTCCCTGACCAGTCTCTCTCTCACACACACACACACACACACACACACCAGTCAACTCCCTGACCAGTGTCTTTCTCTCACACACATATGCTCTCTCTCTTACTTACACATACACACATATGCTCTTCCTCTCTCTCTCAATCACACACATACTCTCTCTTACACACATGCTCTCAGACACATGCTTTCTTTTGCTACAGACATGCTCTCAGTCACACACATGCTCTTTCTCTTATACACATACTCATATTCATACACACATGCTCTCTCCTCTTTTGGCTTGCTCTCCACTCACGACTCCCCCTCCTCCCCAGCACAAACAGTAAACTCTCCTCCAGCCCCCGCGGCCCAAGAACGACAAATCAATTTGGCTGCAGGGGCTAACGCTGCTCTGTCTCTCACCACTGATCGCAGGGTGTACTTCATTTTGATCCAGGCCCATGCTACTGCTGCTACTTTATGCAGCATGGTTCTCTCTTCTTCCCATGCCCCACTGCTTCACTTCCTCTTCCAGGATGTGGGGGCCGGGAAGAAGAAAGGGCCATGCCACTAATTTTGCCAGTTTTCACTAACATTGCAGCCGTTTCTGTCCGGGCGGAATGGCAGCAGTGTTAGTGGAAAAATGTCTGTCTTTCAGCGATAGAGGAGAGGGAGGGAAGCGCAATGGGGTCAGTGGGACACCAGGAAGCCGCGACACCTACTAGTGCTTGGTGACACACCAGTTGAAAATCGCTGCTTTACAGCAATAAATGTGGCACTGTACATTTGTCAAAGAAGCAAATAATCTTAAAAAGCTTTTTACTTTACTGTTTATGGGTTGGCACACACTAGCAGAACTCTTTTTCCTCCTCAGTGGCTTCCTGATACTCCTGGGAAGGATCAAATTATAGGACCTGATGGGGTGTGCAGAAGCAAAATCTATCCTGAAAATTGAGGCAAAACAATTTTTTTGCAGTTATCTCCTAAACTGAAAGGTATATAGCTCCATATTATAATTCTGCACAATACCTTTTGTGCCTTAGGTTGTGTAATGTTGCATTAGCAACTAAGCCCATTTGGACCTTTAATGTTTTATTTGTGTGTCAGGTTTTAAAATGGCATTCCAAATCTAAGACAGCAGGGGCAATTTATCATCAGAGACTGCAGCACAATATTTAATTGCAGGGTTTGGTATTTTGGTTTAGGGAACATCATAACATTTACATGCTTCCCAGAGGCCAACAGGCCGCTGGGTTTTATTACAGCCTGAAAGTTCCCTGAGAAAAGCAGCACAGGAAGACTTCAGAAAATCACAATACTTTGTGGTATTTTCAACATGCTCTTTTCTTTAGCAAAACAATCTCCTTGTCTTCTCTTATTAGTATCATCCTTCCAACATGAACAAAGGCTTTGCTGAACAGTCCATCGAAACAAAATTCGGAAGGAAATACTAGAATACCTCAGTGGGATATTCACTCTGCAGGGTTTGTATGATCTCTCCTTTTAGGTGCACTTTTTCAAGTTGGGAGCCATCCAGCCACCTCCTAAACCTAGAAAGATCTTCAGTGATGCAGTGGCCACATCAGCACATCCAAGATTATTTGTTTTGGTTATGTCATTAAATGAGCAATGTTGGAATATACTTAATCAATAAGGTACAGACATGATGCCTGCTTACGTTTGCACAAGTTTACTTGGGCGGTAGAATATAAAAATTGCATGATCCTTCTGGCATTGTTGACCTGCTCCTACACCATCCTTGCCTCCATTTCAGGTGGAAATCCTGTTGTCACTCTGAGTGATAAATGTAATTTAGTCCTTTTGAACGATGCTTTTCTATTTAAGCATTTTATTTCAAATAATTACAAATTACAAAACAGAAGCTCTGTGTTGAAAACAGTGATATAGGCAAAAGTACAGAAATTGAAAACATTACATAACAATAGAAATCATAAGATGTCATTTAAACTAGTCCACAATTTAAGGTGGGAAAGGTGTGAAATACAATTTTATCAAAAAGAGAGACGAAAACACAAAGAGGTCGACCGTGCCCTTAATATCACATTACTATGATCTTAAAGCACAGAAGAGAATCAGGTGGGGCTACCTAAACTACCATGTCTCCAATCTAGAAGCATAAAAAAACCGTAAGCTAGGGAGGATGAAAGAAAAGATATTGAACCAACTGCATCTGAATTACACACTTGCATGGATAATTCAGCCAAACTTTTCTTGTGAACTGTACAATCTGAAGACGCTTTAACAAATATTGCTTCCTTTTTTCGCCAAGTAGATCTTGCTAAATTGGAAAAACTCAAATCAGAGTATTTATGGAAAGCACATCTCTATTATGAAAAAAATAGCTTTAAAATACACTTTCTATCTGACTGAAATACAAAATTAACAATCAAAGTAGAAACAGTGAAAGCCGCAGCATCATTCTTTTCCAAAGTCACTGTAAGATCTAACAGGTCAAAAGAAGCTTAAGCTGCCTCTTTTAAACCTTATTTTTTCTTAAAGGGAGGAATATAATAAATTTTAACTATGGGTGGACAGGCACTCTAGAGGATCATTAAGATTTCCATGAAATTACTTTTAAGTAACAATAAAGGAGGGGGAGAGGATACTTTAGGAAAATTAATAAAGCGAAGAGTCTTATTCCTGAAAACGCTCTCCAACATTTCCAGCTTATTATAAAGTAAAATATTGTTCTTAGAATATCAATATGATGCTGCATTCTCTCGACCGTGATCCAGCTTTCCAAGGACACCGCACTGGAGCCTTCAGGTAAGGGAACCTGCATCATATGAGCACTCATGGGTCCTGTTGTTGGCCTAGATATGGGTTCAGCATGAAAAACCCAAAGTTTCCCCTTTCTCTTCACCAGAGGTTGGCAGGCAAACATTGGGGCACATGGAGCTAAAACATTCACATCTTCCCTAGTGATGCTTTCAGGCAAAGGAAGGTTTTACTATTTCAGGGCAGGCAGAGGAAGTCACTTCTATAACCAATCTACAGCAAGTGGTTCTTGCACTAGTTCCTTTCTCAGCTACTGTCACTCATTCCAAGCTTTCAACTTTCCCCACATCAATTGCTGTATTACAGTAGTTGGCATTTTTTATTTTATTTATTTATTTAAGGGTTTTTTATATACCGGGGCACGTTAAAAACATCACCTCGGTTCACAATGTAACATAACATAGCAACAGGCTTTACAATAAATTTATAGGAGGAGGAAACATTGAGGCAATTAATTCAACTTGAAAGGTGGTTACATGTTCACATATTTTAAGTATATTCACATTAACTATATTCACAATAACTATATTTACATTTTAATTATTCACATGATGCCAGGGAATATATGTGGTTAGATCAGGTGGTAGGATGGTGGGGAGGGTGAGGGTGGAGGGTTCGAGGGTGAGAGGGGAGGAGGATGAGGGAGAGTTGGAGGAATGGGAGTGGGGTTGGAGGAATGGGAATGGGAATGGATGAGGATCATGGTTAATTTCAATAGGTCGTGTCAGTCAGTGGGGGGCGTGAGGGTAGGGTGTGTATCTATGGGAGTAGACGGTTAGTCAGGGTATGCTAGTTTGAAGAGCCAGGTTTTAAGATTCTGTTTGAATTTTTTATGGCAGGGTTCCTGGCGTAGGTGGGGTGGCATATTGTTCCAATGGGAAGTGCCTGCTATGATGAATGATCTATCTCTGATCGTGGCATGTTTGATGACTTTGGGGGAGGGAGTCAGGAGTTTGGCTTGGTGCTGTTTTCTAGTAGGTCTTGTTGTGTTGTGGAGATGGAGATGTTCAGGGAACCAGTGCATGTCTTGGTTGTGAATGGCTTTGTGTATGAGGGTGAGGGATTTATAGATAATCCTGGAGGTTACTGGGAGCCAGTGCAGGGATTGAAGAACTGGGGTGATGTGGTCATAACGGTGAGTGTTTGTGAGAATGCGGGCGGCAGCATTCTGTAGGAGCTGCAACGGTTGAAGGGTATTTTTTGGGAGGCCTAGGAGGATAGCGTTGCAGTAGTCCAGTTTGGATAGGATCATGGCCTGCAGTACTGTTCGGAAGTCAGAAGTGTGTAGTAGTGGTTTAATTCTCTTCAAGGTGTGGAGCTTGAAGAATCCACTCTTAATAGTGTTAGAGATGAATTTTTTGAGGTTAAAATGGTTGTCTATCCATATGCCAAGGCTGCGGACAAATTGGGTGGGTGGGCAGCCTGGTGGTGAGAGGGAAGAAAGGCTTAGTGTGGGAATGTTGGGGGGAGAGAGGATGAGTATTTCGGTTTTGTTGGTGTTGAGTGCCAGAAAGTTGTCAGTGAGTAATTTGTTTATTTCAGATAGAGCAGATTTCCAAGTCTTCATTGCGTTAGTGATAGAGTCAGTTATGGGTATGAGTATCTGCACGTCGTCTGCATAAATGAAGTGCTGGAAGCCCAGCTTGGAGAGCAGTAGGCAGAGGGGTATGAGGTAGATGTTAAAAAGGGTTGAGGAGAGGGATGAGCCTTGTGGTACTCCTTGTGATAGCTTGACAGGTTTGGATTCATTGCAACCGATTTTTACACTATAGCTCCTGTCGTGTAGGTAAGACTGGAACCAGAGAAGGGCATTGTCTGTGACGCCAATTTCCTTGAGGCGTTGAATGAGTATGTTGTGATTAACTGTGTCGAATGCCGCCGATATATCTAGTAGTGCGAGTATGTGGGACTGTCCTTTGTCCAGAGCTTTGAGTATGGATTCTGAGAGGGAGATAAGTAGGGTTTCTGTGCTATGGTGTTTACGGAAACCAAACTGGGATGATGAGAGAATATTGTGGTCTTCTATGTATTCTGTTAGTTGTCTATTAATTATTTTTTCGAGTATTTTGGAGAGGAACGGGAGGTTTGACACTGGGCGATAGTTTGCTGGATCATTGTTGTCTAAGTCTGGTTTTTTGAGGATGGGTTTTATAATGGCTTGCTTTAGTTCAATTGGGACCTGGCCCAGTGTGATAGATTTGTTCAGTACATTTGCGATGTGTTTGGCAATTGGGGTTGGGTTTGTGAGTAATGTTTTGGTGGGCAGGATGTCTGAGGGATGATAGGCGGGTCTGAGTTTTTTGATGGTGGTTTCAATTTCTAGTGCAGATGTGTTTTCGAAATTTGAGAGGGTGGTGTTTGAGGTTTGTGTGGGTGGACGTAGTTGTGTGATAGGATCGTAGTGGTTAGTGGGGGTGTTGTTGGGAGTTGTTATGTTCGGGAGGCTGGGGTGAGGTGAGAAACGAGCCATAATGGTCTGTACCTTGGTGTGGAAGTATGATGCCAATTTTTCACATTTTGTATCATCGTCGCGGTCACTGCTATGTCTGTCCGGTGCTGTGATAAGGCTGTTTACATATTGGAAGAGGGCTTGTGGGTTGAATTGGAACTGGTGGATTCTTGTGGCATAGAAGTCTTTCTTTGCTTTTTCGGTGGCTTTTCGGTAGGTGTTTAGAAGGGCGCGAAACTGTGCTAGGATGGTGGGTGTTTGATTCCTCCGCCAGGTTTTTTCAATTTTACGGAGGTCGAGTTTCATGGCTTTAAGTTCATTTGTATACCAGGGTTTTTTATTATTTTTGTTTGCTTTGATTTCTTTGGTGTGGGATGGGCAGAGTCTATCTGCTATGTTTGTGGTGATTTGAAACCATGAGGATATGGCTGTGTTTGCGTCAGTGAGGTCTATGTTGGGGAGTTCTTTTGAAAGGGCCTCAAAGATGTCTTCAGTCTTGCCTTGTTTGCGATATGTTATTGTTTTTTTGGGTTGCGAAGGGGGGGGGGTGTTTCTGATTGTGCATCGTGTGTCTATTCGGAAGTGGTCTGACCAGGGGATGGGTGTGCATCTGGGTTGGTCAGTGTGGATTGAGGAGTTGGTAAAGATGAGGTCGAGAGTATGCCCGGCCTTGTGCGTGGGTTCTGAGACATTTTGTTTGAAACCAAGTGCAGTCATGGCTGTCAAGATAGCTTCACAAGAAGGGGAAAGGGGGTCACGGTCTACATGAATATTTAGGTCTCCCATAATTATGGCAGGCTTGGTATTGTTTATGTGTTTTGAGATGTATTCTATGAGAGGGGAGGGGTTTTGTTCGAGAAGGCCAGGGGGGGCATAGATTAAGCATAGTTGGAGGGAATTAGATTTGAAGATACTGACTTCCAGTTTGGGGGGGGGTGTAATATTTTGGAGAGTGAGGTTGAAGTTCTTTTTGGCAGCCAGGAATAGTCCGCCTCCTTTTTTTTTGTTTCTGGGTATGGAAAATAAGCTGTATGCATCTGAGGAGAGTTGGTTAATTAAGGCGGAGTCTGTATCCTTTAACCAGGATTCCGTGATGGCGCATATGTCCGGGGCTTCGTCTGTGAGGATGTCCTGTAATAGAGTGGTCTTTTTTAGAATGGATTGAGCATTTAGAAGTAGAATGGAGAATGACAGCATACCCAGGATTTGTGTGAGGGGGGATGCCATAATGGGGATGAGTGATCTGTGTTGTTGCGTTAGGTATGTGTGAATGTTCGATTTGTGGGGGGTGTAGAAGTGTTTT